>NC_056431.1:12541000-12553500 GCF_018296145.1 Oncorhynchus tshawytscha | reverse complement strand
ATAGGGATTGATTGAATATGTCCGTAAACACACCGGCCAGCTGGCCTGCGCATGCTCTGAGGGCGCGGCTGGGGATGCCGTCTGGGCCTGCAGCCTTGCGAGGGTTAACACGTTTAAATGTCTTACTCACCTCGGCTGCAGTGAAGGAGAGTCCGCATGTTTTCGTTGCAGGCCATGTCAGTGGCACTGTATTGTCCTCAAAGCGGGCAAAAAAGTTATTTAGTCTGCCTGGGAGCAAGACATCCTGGTCCGTGACTGGGCTGGATTTCTTCTTGTAGTCCGTGATTGACTGTAGACCCTGCCACATGCCTCTTGTGTCTGAGCCGTTGAATTGAGATTCTACTTTGTCTCTGTACTGACACTTAGCTTGTTTGATAGCCTTGCGGAGGGAATAGCTGCACTGTTTGTGTTCGGTCATGTTACCAGTCACCTTGCCCTGATTAAAAGCAGTGGTTCGCACTTTCAGTTTCACGCGAATGCTGCCATCAATCCACGGTTTCTGGTTAGGGAATGTTTTAATCGTTGCTATGGGAACGACATCTTCAACGCACGTTCTAATGAACTCGCACACCGAATCAGCGTATTCGTCAATATTGTTATCTGACGCAATACGAAACATCTCCCAGTCCACGTGATGGAAGCAGTCTTGGAGTGTGGAGTCAGCTTGGTCGGACCAGCGTTGGACAGACCTCAGCGTGGGAGCCTCTTGTTTTAGTTTCTGTCTGTAGGCAGGGATCAACAAAATGGAGTCGTGGTCAGCTTTTCCGAAAGGAGGGCGGGGCAGGGCCTTATATGCGTTGCGGAAGTTAGAGTAACAATGATCCAAGGTTTTTCCACCCCTGGTTGCGCAATCGATATGCTGATAAAATTTAGGGAGTCTTGTTTTCAGATTAGCCTTGTTAAAATCCCCAGCTACAATGAATGCAGCCTCCGGATAAATGGATTCCAGTTTGCAAAGAGTCAAATAAAGTTCGTTCAGAGCCATCGATGTGTCTGCTTGGGGGATATATACGGCTGTGATTATAATCGAAGAGAATTCTCTTGGTAGATAATGCGGTCTACATTTGATTGTGAGGAATTCTAAATCAGGTGAACAGAAGGATTTGCGTTCCTGTATGTTTCTTTCATCACACCATGTCTCGTTAGCCATAAGGCATATAGGCCCACGCCCCTCTTCTTACCAGAAAGATGTTCGTTTCTGTCGGCGCGATGCGTGGAGAAACCCGCTGGCTGCACCGCCTCGGATAGCGTCTCTCCAGTGAGCCATGTTTCCATGAAGCAAAGAACGTTACAGTCTCTGATGTCCCTCTGGAATGCTACCCTTGCTCGGATTTCATCAACCTTGTTGTCAAGAGACTGGACATTGGCGAGAAGAATGCTAGGGAGTGGTGCACGATGTGCCCATCTCTGGAGTCTGACCAGAAGACCGCCTCGTTTCCCTCTTTTTCTGAGTCGTTTTTTGGGTCGCCGCATAGGATCCATTCCGTTGTCCCGGTTGAAATGCAGAACACAGGATCCGCGTCGCGAAAAACATATTCTTGGTCGTACTGATGGTGAGTTGACGCTGATCTTATATTCAGTAGTTCTTCTCGACTGTATGTAATGAAACCTAAGATGACCTGGGGTACTAATGTAAGAAATAACACGTAAAAAAAACTAAACACTGCATAGTTTCCTAGGAACGCGAAGCGAGGCGGCCATCTCTGTCGGCGCCGGAAGTAACATCTGCAGTCCCTCCTGCAGCAAAGCACCCCCACAACATGATGCTGCCACCTCCTTGCTTCACGATTGTGATGGTGTTCTTCGGCATTGCAAGCCTCCCCTTTTTTCCTCCAAACATAACGATGGTCATTATGACCAAACAGTTCTATTTTTGTTTCATCAGACCAAAGGACATTTCTCCAAAAAGTACGATATTTGTCCCCATGTGCAGTTGCAAACCATAGTCTGGCTTTTTTATGGCGGTTTTGGAGCAGTGGCTTCTTCCTTGCTGAGCGGCCTTTCAAGTAACGTCGATATAGGACTTGTTTTACTGTGGATATACATATTTTTGTACCTGTTTCCTCCAGCAGCTTCACAAGGTCCTTTGCTGTTGTTCTGGGATTCATTTGCACTTTTTGCACCAAAGTATGTTTCTCTAGGAGTCAGAACAGGTCTCCTTCCTGAGAGGTATGACGGCTGTGTGGTCCCATGGTGTTAATACTTGCGTAATATTGTTTGTACAGATGAACGTGGTACGTTCAGGCATTTGTAAATTGCTCCCAAGGATGAACCAGACTTGTGGAGGTCTACAATTTTTTTTCTGAGGTTTTGGTTGATTTCTTTTGATTTTCCCATGATGTCAAGAAAAGAGGCACTGAGTTTGAAGGTACGCCTTGAAATACATCCACAGGTACACCTCCAATTGACTCAAATTATGTCAATTAGCCTATCAGAAGCTTCTAAAGCCATGACATCTATTTCTGGAATTGTTTAAAGGCACAGTCAACTTAGTGTATGCAAACTTCTGACCCACTGGAATTGTGATACAGTGAAATAATCTGTCTGTAAACAATTGTTAAAAACATTACTTGTGTCATGCACAAAGTAGATGTCCTAACCGACTTGCCAAATCTATAGTTTCTTAACAAGATATTTGTGGAGTGGTTCAAAAACAAGTTTTAATGACTCCAACCTAAGTGTATGTAAACTTCCGACTTCAACTGTATGTATAATACACACTTGTAAATATAAGCACCCGCTACATTCTCCTTCTGATTAGAAAGACAACAGACTATTAGCATGGTGGACACACCCTCCATACACACGACCTCCTCTCCCTGCCCGTGACACAGGCCCCGTGACACAGGCCGACCCGGACACATGACAAATGAAAGACTTCATCAGAGAGGGTGAAGACAGAGGCTCTCAACTCCCTGTAGCTTTCATCGACCTGCTCCTGTGTGTGTGCATGTGCGTTTGACGCGTGTGTGTTCATACGGAGAGGCTCTGAACTCCTGAACCCGCCTACCATCCAGCACCGAAGAGGAAGCAGAAACAGAAAACAGAACAAAGTAACCAAGTCAGTAATTAGGCCTGCAGTCCATTAAATAAACATGATGTTATTCCTCCCTCTGCCGGAGCTACCGAGCTGTGTGTGTGTGTGTGTGTGTGTGTGTGTGTGTGTGTGTGTGTGTGTGTGTACAGTGTGTGTGTGTACAGTGTGTACAGTATGGGTGTGTGTGAGAGAGAGAGAGAGAGAAACATAACTTTTGAGGCTTACCGTTGGGGTAATGCAGGGAGTATAATGATTACAACAGGTCACTGTGTGATTGATCTACAACATACTGTATTATCAGAAAGTGTAGTGTGCGTTTACAAGCCAGGTTTTAGCATGACAGAAAAAGGTACAAAATCCCATCAGGCATTGCTAATTTAACCTGATAAAAGGTGTCTGAGCAACAACGGAGCCAGAAACAAAGGAACAAACAGGTATCACTGACTGGGTGAACTTCAACTCCATATAAAAGCCTTAGAAAACAAAGGGCTTGTGTTGCTGATATAGGTGTGCATTCCTGCCTGCTAATGCTGTCAGCTAGCCTGAGCGGGAAGATTCCCTCGTCTAGCTAGCTTGGTGAGATGCTACGAGTAAACAAGCACACATCTGTGATCGATATCTCCTCCGACAATCAAACATCCCGGGTCGACGGGACGTTCACAGTGGAAAGAAGCATTACATCTTCAGAGAGAGACGCCTTTTAATGTTGTCATGTTTCTCCATGAGGAAACCACAGCCAGGACCTGGGAGGGCAGGAAGCATGAGTACATGTGTGTGTGTCTGCGAGAGTGTATGTATGTGTTTGTGTGCGTGTGTGTGTGTGTGTGTGTGTGTGTGTGTGTCTGCGAGAGTGTATGTATGTGTTTGTGTGCGTGTGTGTGTGTGTGTGTGTGTGTGTGTGTGTGTGTGTGTGTGTGTGTGTGTGTGTGTGTGTGTGTGTGTTGTGTGTGTGTGTGTGTGTGTGTGTGTGACTACAAGCAGTAACACCTGCTCCTATTGTTGGCCTTCCCCCACCACCATGCCATGGTTATAACTAAGGCACGGCAGCACCGCAGGACCTTTCAACACCACCCAACACGGCTAGCAACCAAACAGTATTTTGGAACAAGTCTTTGTGGCTGTGTCAAAACATATGTCCATGCAAGACCCACCAGCAGTCCAGGAGAGCTGCTTGCCTTTCAGCATGTGTGAGTCATTGTGGATGAGGGTAGTATTTCACAAAGAGATATGTGAGAGCAGAACGGATCTACACACTGACAAGCTCTGTCTGGCATGCAACCCCACCGTCAGCCGAGCTACTTTCAAAGACTCTGCTGGCTAATAACGTGCTGAACACAGGGTTATATGGGTTATACAAGCTGTACTGAACATACAGTCAATGTAAACAGAGGGGTAGTCTTACCATTACAAAAACACACAAGCACTTCCGAAACTGTTAAACTGAGGAATGCCAGCATGCCGTGTGCTCTGACCCTTACATGTTATTTGCATGCGATGCCTGTGAATGTCTGATCTGATCCAACAAACCATAGAAGGAGAAAACTACCCCAGCTATCCATGTCAGAGCAGTAGGGAGGTGGGTACGGGGCAGAGGGAGAGGGAGAGGGGGAGAGATAGGAGGAGGGAGAGAAAGAGAGAGAGAGCGTGTGAGAGAGAGGGAGAGGGAGAGCTCTCAGTGCAAAGAGAAGAAAGAGAGAGAGGAATTAGGAGGGGGAGAGAGAGAGAGAGAGAGAGAGAGAGAGAGAGAGAGTGAGGAATTGGGGGGGGGGAGAGAGAGAGTGAGAGAGAGAGAGTGAAAGAGAGAGAGAGAAATTAGGAGGGAGAGAGAGGGAGAGAGAGAGGAATTAGGAGGGAGAGAGAGAGAGAGAGAGAGAGGAATTAGGAGGGAGAGGGGAGAGAGAGAGAGAGAGAGAGGAATTAGGAGAGAGAGGGTGAGAGAGAGAGAGAGAGAGAGAGAGGAATTAGGAGAGAGAGGGAGAGAGAGAGAGAGAGAGAGGAATTAAGAGAGAGAGAGGGGAGAGAGAGAGAGGAATTAGGAGGGAGAGGAGAGAGAGAGAGAGGAATTAGGAGGAGAGAGAGAGAGAAAGGGGAATTAGGAGAGAGAGAGGAGAGAGAGAGAGAGAGAGAGAGAGAGAGGGAGAGAGAGAGAGAGGAATTAGGAGAGGGAGAGAGAGGAATTAGGAGGGAGGGAGAGAGCGAGAGAGGGAGAGAGAGAAGGATGCATGTGTCTCTGCATGTCCCCTCAGGCTCCTGATGAGTGCCAGGGGCAGAGGGTGGTCCACATCTGGAATGCCCCAGGTGCCCTTTCCTGTCATCTGTGTCAGGGCTGACTGCTCTGGTGGCATGACACCAGTGGCATGACCCCGATCTGGGTGCTCCCCCCCTAAACCAGATGAACCCTGGGAAGAGTGTGTGAGCTGTCTGTAGGTCTAGACGCCCCAAGGGTAGAGAGCTGAGAGGAAGCGCGCACACACACACACACACACACACACACACACACACACACACACACACACACACACACACACACACACACACACACGACAACAGCCATCTCTAACTGGGCTACTAATGTCTGTTAGGGGACCAGAACAGTCCCAGGGTTCTTCTGTATCGAGGGCTCAGGGAGAGAAAAGAGAGGGATGTATGGATGGAGTGGTGGGGGGTTGTCGGTCTGGAGCGTATTGCCCTTGGGAACTTTCATAGACAGGAAGAGCACAAAAGTGGGTCTGTGGGAAAATGGCACTCTGACCTAGCATACAAAACGGCCATCTGACCTGGCATACAAAATGGCCCTCTGACCATGCATACACTTATGAATAGGCACACACACACACACACACACACACACACACACACACTTTATTTGACAAAAACGGTACACTTACTTATTCCATGCTTGTCTGAGCTTCTTGGAACTGTAGACAGTAAAGCTGTCTGAATGGGTAAAGACACAGAGAGACAATAGAAACATGTTCATATTCATTACAGGACACATTTGTGAAGTTTTGCAACAAATGTTTCATTGTACAGTATGCGATTTAACAAGAGGTTAACATCACTTGGTACAGCATGATGCTTGCAACGCCAGGATAGTGGGTTTGATTCCCAAGGCCACCGTACTTAAAATGTACGCACGCATAACTGTAAGTCGCTTTGGATAAAAGCATCTGCTAAATGGCACTATTATTAAATATTAAAAGTATGTGTGTGTGTGTGTGCCTATGGTATGAATGGCTCAGTGTATGTGTGTGAGTAAATGTGTACGAACTGTGTGTGTTACCCTCTGACAGCTCAACTCCCTCATCCAAAACCTCTGTGTGGAGACCTCTGTTTTCAGACTAACACTGTAACTGCCAACCTCCAGGACTAGACTGGGGGAATGGGGGCAGAGAGACAGCTAGACAGCCAACCACGGGTTAGGGAGAGGGGGAGAAGGGAGAGAGAGAGTAGCCACTGTTCCACTACTAGACAGAGGGGCAGAGAGACACGGAATATCTACAGTTTGAGGTAAGGAGTTATTGAGTGGGGAGGATAGAGAGATGGTAAGACAGTTCCAGAGTCAGGGATTAGACATATATGAGGGAGAGTTGTTTTGATATCCAGATTACTTCTGTCTGTCTCGAGTGTCTGATGTACTGTGGTTATACTAAATATCCTCCAGCCCATCGTAAAGCACCAAGGCCCTAGGCCAAGGTCAGGCTAAGTGTCATGGCTGTCTACGTTTCAAACCTAAACGGTTGTGCTGCGAACACCACAGTGAAAATATACCAGGGCTGTAAACATGGCTGTGAATTATTGAAAGTAACGCTGAGAATGTAAAGAATCATAACAACGTGCTGATACCACCTCTGTGTTTGATTTAATGTCTGGAATCTGATTACAGTTCAGGAGGAAGACTAAAACATGGTCAGATTGAGAAGCTCTCAGAGAGGTAGGATATATTCAGAGGGATAGAGTGAGACAACACTGTCCTCTGGTGGTGGGAAGATATAACTACACCCAGAGTGATAACTTCAACACTCTCCTCTGGTGGTGGGAAGATATAACTACACCCAGAGTGTTAACTACAACACTGTCCTCTGGTGGTGGGAAGATATAACTACACCCAGAGTGTTAACTTCTGATAAATCATTTTCACAGCTCCATCTGTTACGTGCTAATGATCACTTTGTGGTTGGATGATGGTGACCATGAGAGGGTTGAAACGGCTGTTTAGATTAGATCATTGTGACATTGAGCATCCATTTAGAGCAAAAAATAAGAAAATAAAAGGTTCTCTCTATCCTGGGACTCAGTCAAAAGATTGTTCACCTTACGGAGGAAACAGGCAGTTTGGAGAGACACTTATTAAGAGAGGGAGGTGGTCTTGCATTGGACATTTGATCAGGCAACTGCCTCAATTGCTGATAATAAAATGGTGTATTGTGTGTGTACCTATTGTCATGCAGAGATCATACACTGATCTGGTACACTGAAGCCAGGCCTGTCTGGATGAGAGGAGCAGCAGGACAGAACAGTGGGTGCTGCTCACATAGCTGCCCACGGCAGCAGGACAACATAGAACTATGGCCAACCACAGCTATGGCCACAGGACATGAGATTAGGTGTATGTGTTTGTGTGTGTGTGTGTGTTTCACACCCCAGTTCCTCTGTAATTGGTCACAGGAGATACAGCTAGACACACCACTCACATCATGATACCCCTGCTCTCCCTCTGTCCCTCTTCTTCTCCCTCCATCCTCCTCTCTCTGTCACTCCTCTAATTCCCCCTCTATCTCTCTGTGTGTTCCAGCATGCCAACACTAATCTGAGAGCACCATCCAGTCTGTCTCTAATGAGCTCCCAGAGGGCAGCAGCAGTAGCTCTAGTCTGGCACAGGGATGGCACCGCGATGGTACGGCTGGCCCACAGGCCTGCCTGAGCTGTGTGAACTACAGAGGCATGCCTCCTAGGTTTACAAAGTAGAACTGGAGTCAAAGTCTGATTCTGACTGTTGGACCTAGGGTGTGTGTGTGTTGGTGTATGTGTTCCTCACCTGGTTTGAAGTGGGGCAGAGAGTGGACCCCTGGCCAGGTATCCTCACAGGGGGTGCCTAGGACCTGAAAGAAGGAGGGAGACAGAAGGAGAAAGAACAAGAGAGGGAGAAGAAATGCATCAGACAAACACACGCTGTGTCCATATCAACACATTCATGTTTCAACAACAACATTGGGCCACAGAGAAAGGAAAAGAGAAGATCGTCTCATGGAGAAAAAAACGTTTCATTTCTATGACCAAAGAGGAACCTCTGAATCACTAAAGTCCTAAAAAATAACCACATTTACATGCGCACAGTATCCGGGTAGTAGGTTATATCCCACTTAAGGTCGTATTCGTGATAAGCTGTTTACATGTATCTTTGATATCCTTTGATATCCTTCACTGCTCATGAGTACCCCTGTATCTATGAATAAACAGAATATTCCTCATTCCTCATATGGGTTAAATGGTATAGTAACTGAAATACGAACACTGACTGTAGGTCTATAACCTCTCATATGCAGCATAATATAATTACATTTTTAAAATCTATTTTTTAACTGAATATTTAAAACATACAATATACTTGCAGTGAAGCCGCTCAACAACTACATCACATTAGTCATCTAACAGCCTCCATCCAGAGCGACACACAGAAACAACCAGGGTCAACGCCCTGCTCCCAACAGCCCTCCAAGAGCTGCCCCTCAAACATCCAAGACCCTCACCGCACAGTTCCCCAAGAGCTGCCCCTCAAACATCCAAGACCCTCACCGCACAGTTCCAAGATCTGCCCCTCAAACATCCAAGACCCTCACCGCACAGTTCCCCAAGAGCTGCCCCTCAAACATCCAAGACCCTCACCGCACAGTACCCCAAGAGCTGCCCCTCAAACATCCAAGACCCTCACCTCACAGTTCCCCAAGAGCTGCCCCTCAAACATCCAAGACCCTCACCGCACAGTTCCCCAAGAGCTGCCCCTCAAACATCCAAGACCCTCACCGCACGGTTCCCCAAGAGCTGCCCCTCAAACATCCAAGACCCTCACTGCACAGTTCCCCAAGAGCTGCCCCTCAAACATCCAAGACCCTCACTGCACAGTTCCCCAAGAGCTGCCCCTCAAACATCCAAGACCCTCACCTCACAGTTCCCCAAGAGCTGCCCCTCAAACATCCAAGACCCTCACCGCACAGTTCCCCAAGAGCTGCCCCTCAAACATCCAAGACCCTCACCGCACAGTTCCCCAAGATCTGCCCCTCAAACATCCAAGACCCTCACTGCACAGTTCCCCAAGAGCTGCCCCTCAAACATCCAAGACCCTCACTGCACAGTTCCCCAAGAGCTGCCCCTCAAACATCCAAGACCCTCACCGCACAGTTCCCCAAGAGCTGCCCCTCAAACATCCAAGACCCTCACCGCACAGTTCCCCAAGAGCTGCCCCTCAAACATCCAAGACCCTCACCGCACAGTTCCCCAAGAGCTGCCCCTCAAACATCCAAGACCCTCACCGCACAGTTCCCCAAGAGCTGCCCCTCAAACATCCAAGACCCTCACCGCACAGTTCCCCAAGAGCTGCCCCTCAAACATCCAAGACCCTCACCGCACAGTTCCCCAAGAGCTGCCCCCCTCAAACATCCAAGACCCTCACCGCACAGTTCCCCAAGATCTGCCCCTCAAACATCCAAGACCCTCACCGCACAGTTCCCCAAGAGCTGCCCCTCAAACATCCAAGACCCTCACCGCACAGTTCCCCAAGAGCTGCCCCTCAAACATCCAAGACCCTCACCGCACAGTTCCCCAAGAGCTGCCCCTCAAACATCCAAGACCCTCACCGCACAGTTCCCCAAGATCTGCCCCTCAAACATCCAAGACCCTCACTGCACAGTTCCCCAAGAGCTGCCCCTCAAACATCCAAGACCCTCACCGCACAGTTCCCCAAGAGCTGCCCCTCAAACATCCAAGACCCTCACCGCACAGTTCCCCAAGATCTGCCCCTCAAACATCCAAGACCCTCACCGCACAGTTCCCCAAGATCTGCCCCTCAAACATCCAAGACCCTCACCGCACAGTTGCCCCCAAGATCTGATCCCCTCAAACATCCAAGACCCTCACCGCACAGTTCCCCAAGAGCTGCCCCTCAAACATCCAAGACCCTCACCGCACAGTTCCCCAAGAGCTGCCCCTCAAACATCCAAGACCCTCACCGCACAGTTCCCCAAGTGCTGCCCCTCAAACATCCAAGACCCTCACCGCACAGTTCCCCAAGAGCTGCCCCTCAAACATCCAAGACCCTCACCGCACAGTTCCCCAAGATCTGCCCCTCAAACATCCAAGACCCTCACCGCACAGTTCCCCAAGAGCTGCCCCTCAAACATCCAAGACCCTCACCGCACAGTTCCCCAAGATCTGCCCCTCAAACATCCAAGACCCTCACCTCACAGTTCCCCAAGAGCTGCCCCTCAAACATCCAAGACCCTCACCGCACAGTTCCCCAAGATCTGCCCCTCAAACATCCAAGACCCTCACCGCACAGTTCCCCAAGAGCTGCCCCTCAAACATCCAAGACCCTCACCGCACAGTTCCCCAAGATCTGCCCCTCAAACATCCAAGACCCTCACCACACAGTTCCCCAAGAGCTGCCCTCAAACATCCAAGACCCTCACCGCACAGTTCCCCAAGAGCTGCCCCTCAAACATCCAAGACCCTCACCGCACAGTTCCCCAAGATCTGCCCTCAAACATCCAAGACCCTCACCGCACAGTTCCCCAAGATCTGCCCCTCAAACATCCAAGACCCTCACCGCACAGTTCCAAGATCTGCCCCTCAAACATCCAAGACCCTCACCGCACAGTTCCCCAAGATCTGCCCCTCAAACATCCAAGACCCTCACCGCACAGTTCCCCAAGAGCTGCCCCTCAAACATCCAAGACCCTCACCGCACAGTTCCCCAAGAGCTGCCCCTCAAACATCCAAGACCCTCACCGCACAGTTCCCCAAGAGCTGCCCCTCAAACATCCAAGACCCTCACCGCACAGTTCCCCAAGAGCTGCCCCTCAAACATCCAAGACCCTCACCGCACAGTTCCCCAAGAGCTGCCCCTCAAACATCCAAGACCCTCACCGCACAGTTCCCAAGAGCTGCCCCTCAAACATCCAAGACCCTCACCGCACAGTTCCCCAAGAGCTGCCCCTCAAACATCCAAGACCCTCACCGCACAGTTCCCCAAGTGCTGCCCCTCAAACATCCAAGACCCTCACCGCACAGTTCCCCAAGTGCTGCCCCTCAAACATCCAAGACCCTCACCGCACAGTTCCCCAAGTGCTGCCCCTCAAACATCCAAGAACCCCCCACCCTGAGAGAAAATGTATAAATAAGTACAATCACTCCATTCCCCCCCTCCCCTCAACAAAATGAACAAAAGAGAAAAAAATAGAAAGGCAAAGGAAAGCAGAAAAAAACAAAAGACATCATGGACAACAAAAATCATAATAGCGAGGCCAACTGAATATGTTGAGTGCATATATGGCACTATTTACATGTGTGTGTCCGTGTATGTGCACATAAGTGCATTTGGGAGTGTGTGTATATTGCATGTGAACAAACACCTGCACGGCATCAGCCTCAGGCAACCCGGAATTAATTGTTACATACTCTGGCCTTCAGTGTCATTCAAATGTACTTTTTGTTATGTTTTATTTTGACTTAATTGTTTTGAATTTGATCTTTGACTGCCATTCCACCCCCCCCTGCCCAACAACTCCACTCCCACTTGTCTCCAATTCCACATCCCAACCCTCAGCCCATCTCACCTATCTCTGCTGGCCACCCCCTTCAAATTTCTATGCAAAATAAAAAATATTATCTCAGGCAGAATTATGCACTTCTTTCAGAGAAATTACACATAATAAATGATCTCTTGCTGTTCCGACCACATACAATATGCACTCAGGACGAACTGAAGTCTTATCAGAAGTGTGTTTTGTCATTTTCTCAGCTTTTCATTTCCTTAAAACAGGTCAAACTGATGACATTTGGACATTTTGCACAGGACCAATCTTTCCACTGTTTTGGAGTTATTCCGTTTTCTCCCCAGTCCCTCAACGAAAGAGACAACTTTACCGGTGTTAACTAGATACTAATGCATTCCTTCTATCAATGTAAGACATTATTCTGGTCAGCACCACTTCATTTAGACTTCTGGAGTAACAAGTTATGGCAGAAGGGAAGCTGCTCATGTTCAACTATAGTTGACACGGCCGACCAAATGTCGGAAATATGAAAACATCATCCCACAACACTGAGCACAGACCACAGAAACAATAGTAAATTGGATGTTTACACGTCACAGTACCCTGTCTTGGCTCCCAAGTGGCACAGTGGTCTAAGGCACTGCATCTCAGTGCTAGAGGCATCACTGCATACCCTGGTTTGATTCCAGGCA
>NC_056431.1:12468500-12538500 GCF_018296145.1 Oncorhynchus tshawytscha | reverse complement strand
GAACGATCTGAGAGACAAGGCAAGAAAGGCATTCTATGCCATCAAAAGGAACATAAATTTCAACATACCAATTAGGATCTGGCTAAAAATACTTGAATCAATCATAGAGCCCATTGCCCTTTATGGTTGTGAGGTCTGGGGTCCGCTCACCAACCAAGACTTCACAAAATGGGACAAACACCAAATTGAGACTCTGCACGCAGAATTCTGCAAAAAATATCCTCCGTGTACAACGTAGAACACCAAATAATGCATGCAGAGCAGAATTAGGCCGATACCCACTAATTATCAAAATCCAGAAAAGAGCCGTTAAATTCTATAACCACCTAAAAGGAAGCGATTCCCAAACCTTCCACAACAAAGCCATCACCTACAGAGAGATGAACCTGGAGAAGAGTCCCCTAAGCAAGCTGGTCCTGGGGCTCTGTTCACAAACACACCCTACAGAGTCCCAGGACAGCAGCACAATTAAACCCAACCAAATCATGAGAAAACAAAAGATAATTACTTGACATATTGGAAAGAATTAACAAAAAAACAGAGCAAACTAGAATGCTATTTGGCCCTACACAGAGAGTACACAGCGGCAGAATACCTGACCACTGTGACTGACCCAAAATTAAGGAAAGCTTTGACTATGTACAGACTCAGCGAGCATAGCCTTGCTATTGAGAAAGGCCGCCGTAGGCAGACATGGCTCTCAAGAGAAGACAGGCTATATGCTCACTGCCCACAAAATGAGGTGGAAACTGAGCTGCACTTCCTAACCTCCTGCCCAATGTATGACCATATTAGAGAGACATATTTCCCTCAGATTACACAGATCCACAAAGAATTCGAAAACAAATCCAATTTTGAAAAACTCCCATATCTACTGGGTGAAATTCCACAGTGTGCCATCAAAGCAGCAAGATTTGTGACCTGTTGCCACGAGAAAAGGGCAACCAGTGAAGAACACGCACCATTGTAAATACAACCCATATCTATGCTTATTTATTTTATCTTGTGTCCTTTACCATTTGTACATTGTTAAAACACTCTATATATATATATATAATATGACATTTGTAATGTCTTTATTGTTTTGAAACTTCTGTATGTGTGATGTCTACTGTTCATTTTTATTGCTTATTTCACTTTATATATTATCTACCTCACTTGCTTTGGCAATGTTAACACATGTTTCCCATGCCAATAAAGCCATTGAATTGAATTGAATTGAGAGAGAGGGGAGAGATAGGGGGTATTTGAAGTGTAGGGTTGGGACTTAGGATAGAAGGCAGAGGCTGCAACACAAGCTGCATATACTCTAGTCCCAACCACAGTGTCAGAGTGGAGATGAGCCAAAACCTACAGCCTAGTCAATGTGCTCATGTATTTACAGTCAACCCCAGCAGAGGGCAGCAGTGTACCATGACCTGCAGAGCACAACATGGCGAGACAGGGTTGGGGATTGAATTGTGTGTGTGTGTGTGTGTGTGTGTGTGCCAAACCCTTGACCGCAGTCACACACAAAGAGTGATCCCCACCCCCCAGGTCCAGCCGCCTCCCTGAGGCACAGAGTGAAATTAGCTGTCCCCTCTCCGTCACCCCCTCAGCCCTGTAGGGAAACACTCACTACTTTAATTACAGCCACACACACAGCATCGCTCACCGTGGCCACCCACACCATGACACCGGCCACGGCAGCTTTATCATTGCCACGGAAACATGACACATCTCCACAGCAACACCAACATGCTAATACATCACAAATGAACTATGCCAACCTTTCATTCATTTTGGGCTGATACACACACACAATTCCAGTCCCTACCTAAGTCCTGCTCTTTCTTTCTTTCTTTCTCCCTCTATCTATCTCTCTCTGTCCTCTGCTGGCCAGTCTGGGTGTGTTGGTTGATTTCCCCTCTGACCTCTTGTCACTGTCAGGCAGCGCTGTAAGGTGCAGCTCGTGTGTGTGTGCAGTGCTGTGTTTGTTCTGGTGACACACAGCCTTCAGGACGGAAATCAACTCAGGCAGCCGCAGCCTGCCACTCAGGACTGTCTGACTGACTGTCTGACTGGCTTCAGAGGAGAAGCAGGGGGCATCCCTACCAAACACTAACACCAGCCTGCGTCCCAAATGGCACCCTATTCCCTTTCTAGAGCATTCATTTTGACCAGGGCTGAAAGGGGACAAAGCCTTACCACGACTACCACTAATGTTTCTGTAGCCAGAGACTCTGTCTTTATGGTTCTAGTGTGTAGAATGTAGATATTACACACTGTCACAGTAAATGAAGGGACTAAAAGGAAAGTAAGAGATCAAAGTAAAGAAAAGTTATATATTAACACTACCACTACTACCTCCACTACTACTACCACCACTACTACTACCACTACTACTACTACCACTACTACTACCACTACTACTACCACTACTACTACCACTACTACTACCACTACTACTACCACTACGACTACCACTACTACTACCACTACTACTACCACTACTACTACTACCACTACTACCACTACTACTACCACTACTACTACTACCACTACCACTAATGTTTCTGTAGCCAGAGACTCTGTCTTTATGGTTCTAGTGTGTAGAATGTAGATATTACACACTGTCACAGTAAATGAAGGGACTAAAAGGAAAGTAAGAGATCAAAGTAAAGAAAAGTTATATATTAACACTACCACTACTACCTCCACTACTACTACCACTACTACTACCACTACTACTAACACTACTACTACTACCACTACTACTACCACTACTACTACTACCACTACCACTAATGTTTCTGTAGCCAGAGACTCTGTCTTTATGGTTCTAGTGTGTAGAATGTAGATATTACACACTGTCACAGTAAATGAAGGGACTAAAAGGAAAGTAAGAGATCAAAGTAAAGAAAAGTTATATATTAACACTACCACTACTACCTCCACTACTACTACCACCACTACTACTACCACTACTACTACTACCACTACTTACCACTCTACTAGCCAGACTACTACCACTGTCTTTATGGTTCTAGTGTGTACCAATGTACCACTACTACTACACCACTGTCACAGTAAATGAAGGGACTAAAACTACCAAACTACCACTACTACGACCACTACTAAGAAAAGTTACTACTACTTACCACACTACTAACACTACTACCTCTACCACTACTACTAACCTACTACCACTACTACTACTACCACTACTACTAACACTACTACTACTACTACCACTACCACTAATGTTTCTGTAGCCAGAGACTCTGTCTTTATGGTTCTAGTGTGTAGAATGTAGATATTACACACTGTCACAGTAAATGAAGGGACTAAAAGGAAAGTAAGAGATCAAAGTAAAGAAAAGTTATATATTAACACTACCACTACTACTACCACTACTACTACCACTACTACTACTACCACTACTACTACCACTACTACTACCACTACCACTACTACTACCACTACTACTACCACTACTACTACCACTACTACTACCACTACTACTACTACCACTACTACTACCACTACTACTACCACTACCACTACTACTACCACTACTACTACCACTACTACTACCACTACTACTACTACCACCACCACTACTACTACCACTACTACTACCACTACTACTACCACTACTACGACCAGTACTATGACCAGTACTACTACCACTACAACTACCACTACCACTACTACCGCCACCACTACCGCCAACGCCAACGCTAACGCCGCCACCACCACCACCACTAACACCACCACCATCACAACTACCACCACCACTAACAACACCGCTAACGCTAACGATAACGCCACATCCACCACTACTACCAACACCACTACTACTAACGCTAACGATAACGCCACATCCACCACTACTACCAACACAATCACTAACACTACCAACACTACCACTAACACTACCACCACCACCACCACTATCACTAACACCACCTGTCGTAGAAATTTCCTCTATTTACCAAATCATGGGAGCAAACCACACACACAAGTCAGAGTTAGTTTTAAAAGTCCATCTTTAATTATATAAGCTCTATAGCATTTTGACTTTCAACAGTTCAGTATCTCTAATGAAAAGTTGAGAGTCCCCCCACAATGGCAAAATGGGATCCTTTATAGCAAAGATCACACATAGTCAGACAGCATTGACATAATTCATTGTTCAGCTTTGTCTCCTTTCCCAAATCCCAGAACCATAAACCAATCCTCCAAATCAACATGCATATATCAAATTGTCATTTAGATACAACCCACTCTAAATACAAACTCCTGGACAAACTCACGGAGAGGAGAATGAGGCTATAGGTTAAGATAGAAACAACATTAGAGGGAGCATAGAATGATTCCAGACACTGCCACCCTCCTTTCCCCACTGGGAAAGGTAGGGAGTAAAAGATATGTTTACACATGATGACACTTTGACCTCTCCCCTCTCAGCGGCCCATGCAACTTAGTCTTGACATAGAACAGATAACTGCAACCTCGCCACAGTATTATCAAAAATACCATTCTGATGAGAAGTAACTTACACACATTTGATGAATATTAAACATCTTACAAATGTTACCAACAAATTCTGAATCTTCCCTAACACACCACCACCACCGCTAACGATAACGCCACATCCACCACCACCACCAACACTACCACTAACACTAACACCACGACCACCACCACGAACACTACCACTATCAACACTACCACCACCAACACTACCACCACCACAACCACCACTAACACTACCACCAACACTACCAATACCACCACCACAACCACTAACACCAACACTACCACCACCACAACCACTAATTCTACCACCAACACTACCACCACCACTACCACTACCACCACCACGAACACTACAACTACCACTGCCACAACCGCTAGCACTAAAACCAATACCAACACACCATCACCAACACTAACACTACCACTACCACAAACACTGCCACCAACACTACCACCACTACCACTACCACCACGAACACTACCAGCACCACCACTACCATTAACACTAACACTAACAGTACGACCACCACTACCACCACCATTAACTCCAACACTAACACTACCACCACTACCATTAACACTACCACCACTACTAGTAACACTACCACCACCACTAACACTACCACCACTAACACTACCACTACCATTAACACTAACACTAACAGTACGACCACCACTACCACCACCATTAACTCCAACACTAACACTACCACCACCACCACTACCATTAACACTACCACCAGTACTAGTAACACTACCACCACCACTAACACTACCACCACTAACACTAGCACCACCACTACCATTAACACTAACACTAACAGTACGACCACCACTACCACCACCATTAACTCCAACACTAACACTACCACCACTACCACTACCATTAACACTACCACCACTACTAGTAACACTACCACCACCACTAACACTACCACCACTAACACTAACACCACCACTACCACTAACAATACCACCACTAACACTACCAACTCCATCACCACCACCAATACCCCTACCACTACTACCACTACACCTACCACTACCACCACCACCACTATCATAAAACTAACACCACCACCACCACCACCACCACCACTACCAATACCACCACTACTACCAGCACCACCACTACCATTAACACTAACACTAACAGTACGACCACCACCACCACCACCATTAACTCCAACACTAACACTACCACCACTACCACTACCACTACCACCACTAACACCACCACCACTACTACTAACACTAACACTAACACCACCCTTACCACTACCACCACTAACACTACCACCAACACTACCACTACCACCAACACTACCACTACCACCAACACTACCACTACCACCGACACTACCACTAACAACCACCACGAACACTACCACCACCACCACTACCATCAACACTACAACTACCACTACCACTACCGCTAGCACTACCACCAATACCAAAACTACAACTACCCCACCACCAACACTACCACTACCACTAACAACCACCACGAACACTACCACCACCACCACCACTACCATCAACACTACAACTACCACCAGCACAACCACTAACACTAACACCATCACCAACACTACCACTGACACTACCACTACCACCGACACTACCACTACCACCGACACTACCACAAACACTACCACCACCACCACTACCATCAACACTACAACTACCACTACCTAGCACTACCACCATCACCACTACCACCACTAACACTACCACCAACATTACCACTACACCGCCACCACCACTACCATTAACACTAACACTAACAGTACGACCAACACTACCACCACCATTAACACCAACACTACCACTACCATTAACACCACCACCACTAACACCACCACCACCACCACTACTACTAACACTACCACTACCACCACTACCATTAACACTAACAGTAAGACCACCACTACCACCACCATTAATACCAACACTAACACTACCACCACTACTACTAACACTACCACTAACACCCCCACGACCACTACCACTAACAATACCACCACTAACACTACCACCACCAAAACTACCACCACCACTACCAGCACCACCAATACCACTACCACTACTACCACTACACCTACCACCACCACCACCACCATAAAACGACCACTAACACCACTACCACCACTACCACCAACAACACTAACACCACCCCTACCACTACCACCACTACCATTAACACTAACACTACCACCACTAACACCACCATTAACACTACCACCACCACTAACACTACCACCACCAACTCCACCACCAACACTACCACCAACACTACCACCAACACAACCACTACCACTGACACTACCACCACCAGCATCCCCAACACCACCACTAACACTACCACACTAACACTACCCCCACCAACACCACCACCACCAACATTACCACTACCATTAACACTACCACCACCACCACCACCACTAACACTAACACTAACACTGGCTCTGTGGTCAAACCCAGCCAGATACGATCCAGCAGTCTACACACAACACAGTTAGCACAGCAAGCCAGGCCTACTGACTGGTAAGTAATCCTCTTCAGTCAATCCACTCTTCTGCACCATTAGAGACAATTTACTGAGCGTGAGCACATAGTAAACACCACTATAGCTCTCTAATGGTTGATAAAACAGACAGAGAGAGAGAGGGGGAGACTGAGATAGAGCAAGACAGAGAGCGAGAGAGAGAGAGAGATACACTTGGTGCAGAATGGGAAACACTGCGTTTACTATGAATGTGCCAATGAGCTCAGAGTGATTTGACTGGGTGTTATAATACCACCCATTACAGTTGAACTGTCTCAGTGACTTTAGCCTGACTTTCCTTCTGCTCTATCTCAGACTCTGTCCCAGATGACACCCTATTCTCTATATAGTGCACTACTTTAGACCAGGGCCCAGAGGGCTCTGGAGTGGTCAGAAGTAGTGCACTATATAGGAAATAGGTTGTTATTTGGGACATCAATGTTTAGCTGTCTCACCTCTTGGCCCTGACAGACGTTCCACTACTGTGGTAATGGGATTGGTAATACACTCCAATCTGTGTGGCAGCCAGGGTCTCTGTGACAGGGTCTCTGTGACAGGGTCTTTGTGACAGGGTCTTTGTGACAGGGTCTCTGTGACAGGGTCAGGATAACTTTATCCTGTCCCTCTCAGGCCATACAGCACCTGAGGACAAAATCACTATACCACAAAATGGGACAAAAATGTTTTTTCTCAATCTATTCAACTGTTATAGAGAACAAGATCTCATTGAGCGATGTAGCTACACACACACACACACACACACACACACACACACACACACACACACACAATGTATCTACTATCAGAGGCTGTTTCTTCTGAAATAACCTCAACCAAGGAACAAAAGCAATTTGAAACCCGATCTGTCATCTGATTGAGCTCCCCTTAAAGCACCAAAGCTTTAGTATTCACCCCAGAAGACAGAGGAGAACAGTGGGATCGATCTAGCGAGGGGTAACCTTGGCCAAATAACAGGGGCTACACACACCAGCTCCTAGCCTCGTCTCTCACTGAACCCCATCTCTCCAGTTAGATATAATGATATCACATCAAACACACAGAGCAAGAGAGACAGCACATGCAAGAGGCTGGTAAGAAGAGGTAAGGCTAGACAATGATGCTGCTGCCACATTAGAACAACTTGTTGGTAAATGAGACAGGAAATAGAATAGGGGAGGTTAAGACATATTTGAAGCCCTAGATCATGTTGATTCAGCATAGCAACAACTTCCCTGGCATACCTACATGGCCTTGGTTGGCTGACTATAAGTCCCTCCATTAAGTCAGGCAGGCAGCCCTATAGGTACCCCTATCAACATGGCCCCAGACCATTAGAGGTGACAGACAGGGCTAATCCAGGGGACTTTGCTTGTCTGCCTGTCGAGCACACACACACACACACACACACACACACACACACACACACACACACACACACACTTACACACAGTCCAGAGCAAGAGCAGATGAAGCTGATCCAGTTACACACAAGGACCCTCCTCCCCTATGAGGGCATAGAGCTGAGCAGAGGGAAGATACAGGTTGGGCCGAGGGAGCAGAGGGGAGGAGGGGGTATATTTGAACACAGATGGGGTGGGATGGCACACATGTCTCTTGCTCTAGGGGGGCAAGGCATAGTGAGGCACCAGAGGGAATGGGGGGGGTTTGGTGGCAGCAGTGGACAGACAGGGACTGTGGGGGAGGGGTATGAAGGGGTGCACAAGGAGACAAGGGGACATGCTCAAATCCACAATCTGGTTGAGGTGTCAGATAGAAACAGCCTACATTATAGATGTGGAGAGTTTTCATGCTCTTTGAAGTGAAGGAGAGGAGAGAAGAGGAGGAGAGGTGGAGGGGAGATTACGCTGCCGTGTGAATGTCAGTGTCTTTGTGAGGCACATCAGAGAGGGAGAGGAGCACAGCACATCGGAAGGGCGGATGAGGCAGGGAAGGGAAGAGGTCTGACAGACACATCACAGCCCAGGCAGACAACAGCCTTCAAAGAGACCCGTTTAGAGGCACTCTGATCCCACTCACTGACTCTCAGCACCACACCGCTCTGACGCACACCTGGGTTCAAATAGTATCAGTTTGCTTTCAAATACTTTGGCTGCACTTTTGAAATTGAGCTTGCCTGGCACAACAGAAGCCAAAAGAATAGCTCCAAACCAATCAACGATACGAGCTACCTAACTTCCGCATTTGTAGCAGATTGAGGTGAAGATAATCTTCTGAGTTTCAGGTTCAGTGCCGTATACACTGCTGGAGACATCTAGTTACAGGTTTTTTGGATTGCTTACACACTAAAATTAAAAGTAGTACACTATTAGCAAAACCTTACACTCAAGAAGCAAAACATCAGCCCATATTTGCACAACTATAAGCACATTGTCAACCTCACACTTGTTGCAAAACACTAAACACACTTAACATACATTTCACACAAAAATCTATCATGAAGTCGCGTCCTTGCAATACCAAAGCACTGACTGTCAAATTACCACACCGTCCAACCAATTGGTTCAACACAGTCATCAGGTGTGCAAACACTCGTTTGCTTAATTGTAGACACACCAATCAGGTGTATAAGCACTATAAAAAGCAGCAGGTGAGTTCATCGGTCTTCAAGCACAATGGAAAGAGTCAGAGAAAGAGTAAGAGGAGGAGGAGGAGGAGGAGGACAAGGAGAAGGAGAAGGAGAAGGACGAGGAAGGGGAGGAAGAGGAAGACAAGAAGGTGCTCAAAGAGGACCAACTCTGACAAATGAGATCCGCGCAACACTGGTTGACCACGTTGTCAACCACGGCCTGACGCTGAGGGAGGCTGGACTGGGAGTACAGCCAAATCTAAGCCGATATACAGTGGCAAGTGTGATGAGAACATTTAGACTGGAAAATAGGTATTGTAAAAATATCATCATATCAAAAACATCTGCACGGTTTCAGTAACTGCTTACAGTACTGTATTCTATGCACTATCAGCACTTCTGTTACCTTTTCCTGTGAAATTACTGTACTATTGTTTACTGTTTTTTTTTCTACATAGGATTGAGGGTCAGGAACAACAAGGGGGAAGGCCTCCTATGTTCACAGAACAGCAAGAGAGGGAGATAGTAAACATGGTTTTGGCCAACAATGCTATAACACTCAAGCAGCTCCAAGCTAACATTGTCAATAACCACGCCCCTTTCAACAACATCCATCAGGTCCCACATTGTCAATAACCACGCCCTTTTCAACGATCTCCATCAGGTCCCACATGGTCAATAACCACGCCCTTTTCAACGATCTCCATCAGGTCCCACATGGTCAATAACCACGCCCTTTTCAACGACATCCATCAGGGTCCCTTTTCAACGATCTCCATCAGGTCCCACATGGTCAATAACCACGCCCTTTTAATCTCCACGTCCCCCTTTTCAACGATCTCCATCAGGTCCCACATGGTCAATAACCACGCCCTTTTCAACGATCTCCATCAGGTCCCACATGGTCAATAACCACGCCCTTTTCAACGACATCCATCAGGTCCCACATTGTCAATAACCACGCCCTTTTCAACGATCTCCATCAGGTCCCACATGGTCAATAACCACGCCCTTTTCAACGACATCCATCAGGTCTCAACATCAACACTGGCACGCATCCTAAAGAAAACATATTCAAATGAAGCAAATTTATCGAGTGTCTTTCGAGCGCAATTCTGAAAGGGTGAAACGACTGTGGTATGATTATGCAGAGGTATGTATTCACTTTAGCAATGTGATCTTGCATACTGTCTCATAATCTTTTACTGTAATGTGTATACTAGATCTACACTGAACTACACAATTTTGCCTGACACTGTTTTTCAGAGTTTTACGAATGGATGGAGAGGAGATCCAGCATGAGTTAAGAAACATCATTGGCCACAGGGCCAATATAGTCAATGTCCCAGGGCAACGTGGGGGTAATATAACACTCTGTTCAGCCATTACACAGAATGGGGTCCTCCACCGCCATGCCCATATGGGCCCTTACAACACAGCACTCATACTTACATTCTTGGACCAATTGCACAACATAACAGCATCAAATCGATCATATGCAATACATTGTTGTCTGGGACAATGTGTCTTTCCACCGCTCTGCTCTGGTTCAGAACTGGTTTCAGCAACATCCACATTTCCCCGTCCCATATCTTCCACCATACACTCCATTCCTCAACCCTATAGAAGAGTTTTTCTCTGCATGGCGGTGGAAGGTATATGATCTCCGTCTCCAGGCTGAGGTACCCCTCATCCAAGCCATGGAGAAGGCCTGTGACCAGATGGAGGTAGCAGCAATGCAAGGATGGATTCGTCATTCAAGACGTTTCTTTCCAAGGTGTCTTGCTAATGACAACATTGCCTGCGATGTTGATGAAATTCTCTGGCCAGAGCCAGCTAGGCGAAGAGACAATGTCTAGTTATTTTTTATTTTTTGAACTTACAATACATAAAGTGACGTTTGGTTACAGTATTATGAATCTCCATGTCAACATTTTGGGCGTGTTGAGAAATAAATGAGTTTCTTCAGTCTGCAACATTGGTCTTGTGTAGTGTTTGGTGAATTGACATTATATTTGTACGTTGTTGATAGTAGCCTACTCTAATCATAGGGAAGTAGAAGTGCTAAAAGTGTTTTAGGTTTATCACAGCAGAGTGTAACTCGTGCAAACAGAGTATAGTAATGTGAAACGTGTGTGTTTCATATGGTAACAAAGTGTGGTTTTTAAAAAGAAGTGTATCGTTTTTACAAGAGTGTTTAATCTTGCAAAGGATCTGTAGTGTTTTGCTAATTGGGTGTGTGGTTGTGCTAATTGTGTGTAGTGTTTTGAAAACACGGGCCCTGTTTTGAAAATCATGCTTAAGCAATAAAAGAAAACTGTCGCTGCATGGAAGCCGCTGAAACTTTCTCTTACCAGGTCAACTGACATGTTCCAGACATGTCCATCAGTCAGGTCAAAGGTCAGGACAGAACAGTCAGCATAGCTAAGACAGATGGTCTTTCCTTCCCTCTTCCTCTCTCTCTCTCTCTCTAGATAAGAGAAGTCCAGGCATTCCACTGAGATTAAAAAGTGGAACACACACAAACACACACTACCTCCACCATCCCCCAGACCACCCAGCCACAACTAATGAGTGAGCATTTAACAGCGGTGTCATCTTCATCACCATGCGCTGTTTACAATGGCCTTGTCTTCTCTATAGGGACAGAGATTGAATAGAGTTCATGGATAGTATGTCTGCATGGTCACTGAGCTATGAGGGGATTGCAGCTGGCCCATCCCTCACTGTCAGACAGCAGGCAGGTCACTGGTAAAACAGGTCACAGCCTGCCCAAGTTCAAGGAGAGAAAGAGAGAGAGATGGAGGGAGGAAGAAAGAGACAGAGGAAAGGGAGATCCCTAGTTAGTTGTAACACCGAATGCACTTAACCGAAATGTGTCTTCCGCATTTAACACAACCCCTCTAAATCAGAGAGGTGCGGGGAGCTGCCTTAATCAACATCCACATCATCAGTGGCCTGCCTTGCTCAAGGGGAAAAATACACATTTTTCCACCTTGCCGGCTCAGAGATTCAAACCAGCAATCTTTCGGTCCAATGCTCTGAACCGCTAGGCTACCTCTCACCCATAGAGAGGGAGAGAAAACACAACCCCAGCTCAGCAGATCATGGCCATGCTCAGTAGCCATGAAATGGAAAATAGTCAGAAACAGAGTAAAAAATGGAGGTACTACATGAGCTTTTTGTTGTCAGTTGCTCTGCATTTTGATGTACCTTAATGAACATGACCCAGGGTCATGACCAACCAGAGGACAAGGGTTAGTCACCCCACAGATCAGAACCAGAACCACATGGATCAGCCTCTTCTCCCACTCACACTGGGTGGAATATGGTTAGTAAGCTCTGACCCGAGAGACCAAGTTCACTCTCCACTGGGGCTTGACATATGCTCAGTCACATTGGGTGGTCAGGCCGTTGCCGCCACCGCGGCTGTTTCTGGAATGACATCATTTATTTACCCAGTGGCAGGCGGCAGCCACCTCTCTGTTTCAGATCAGATTGAGTTGTGTGCAGTGGCTTACGCCTCGAACCAAACTCATATTACTGTGGGTGTGTGTGTGTGTGTGTGTATGTGTGAGTGTGTATGTGTGTGTATGTGTGTGTATGTATGTGTGAGTGTGTGTGTGTGTGTGTATGTATGTATGTATGTATGTATGTATGTATGTGTGAGTGTGTGTATGTGTGAGTATGTGTATGTGTGATGTATGTGTATGTGTGAGTGTGTGTATGTGTGAGTATGTGTATGTGTGAGTATGTGTATGTGTGAGTATGTGTATGTGTGAGTATGTGTGTATGTGTGTGTGTGTGTGTGTGTGTGTGTGTGTGTGTGTGTGTGTGTGTGTGTGTGTGTGTGTGTGTGTGTGAGTATGTATGTGTGAGTGTGTATGTATGTGTGAGTGTGTGTATGTGTGAGTATGTGTGTATGTGTGAATGCGTGAGTGCGAGTGCGTGTGTGTGTGTGTGTATGCAGTAGCTCATGTCTCACACTAAACTCATATTACTTCATCTCCCTGGATGTAGAGATAAGTACCTGGTTTAGGAATAATTCAACCTGTATTCTCTGGTTTAACCAGCATCCTCTCCTCTAACCGCCTGCACAAACACCGACACACATGTTCAGACAGACAAACACACACATGTTCAGACAAACAAACACACACATTCGCGCACACACACATCTGCTCTGACAGCCTTTCCTACAGATAGACCTGTCCATATTCCTAATGTTCTTCTGGGGGATGTAATCATGAGCAGAGTGACACTCAGTTAACCAGCTACACTGGGCATGGGCTCGTAAAGCACATATTTAATTCAGACGGAACAAAGGGAATGGAGACCCAGCCTGCTGTAACTAGCAGCCAGTCAGCCAGCCAGCCAGTCAGCCAGCCAGTCAGCCAGCCAGTCAGTCAGCCAGTCAGCCAGCCAGCCAGCCAGTCAGCCAGTCAGCCAGCCAGCCAGCCAGCCAGCCAGTCAGCCAGCAGTCAGCCAGCCAGTCAGCCAGTCAGCCAGCCAGCCAGTCAGTCAGCCAGCCAGTCAGCCCAGCCAGCCAGTCAGTCAGCCAGTCAGCCCAGTCAGCCAGTCAGCCAGTCAGTCAGCCAGCCAGCCAGCCAGTCAGCCAGCCAGTCAGCCAGTCAGTCAGCCAGCCAGTCAGCCAGCCAGTCAGCCAGCCAGTCAGCCAGTCAGCCAGCCAGTCAGCCAGCCAGTCAGCCAGCCAGTCAGCCAGCCAGCCCATAGGGAGCCATGGTCACGTGTCAGGACCAGGTAAAGAGCAACACCTGAGCATAAACACACAGATGCTCTCTGTTCAGGATAGGCAGGGCTTTGGAAGATTACAACAGAACACTGACATTCATATAAAGCAGCAGCTTTGAATAAATAACAGCCTTTAGTTGATTGATTCCGAAGAAAAAATAGACCAGGAATGAAATATGCTAACTCCAGATGTATTTCTCTATCTGTCTTTTCTTCCTCTAGCTGACAGCAGAGTACACAGACACACAACAGGACGAGACGTGATTGGGGTGGGAGAAAATATAAATGGCTGAATTTGACGTGTTCAATTCCACAAATGTATGCTAATCATATTCATAACAAATGAAAAACAAATTGTGTGAATGTGTGGGCATTGGCATTGAGATGATCAGAGGTGTTATTACCTCAGAGAAATAATAATGATTCTACAGTCAAGGTAAGACTGTAAGCCTAGTTTAAGCACATCTCTGGCCTCCTCATGTATATGGCTTACAGGGGCTGTGTGGGCCATGCTATTAACTACACAGGTTTGATCCTGTTAAAACAGGGGATTCAAAAGGTCTTCATAATGTGGAGAGAGTAAGGAGGATAATCAGAACACAATATAGACCTGTCAGACTTTATCCCACCAACCCCTCCTCTCTCCTCCTCTGCCTCCTGTCCTCTCCCCTCCTCCTCCCCTCTCCAAATATCCTCCTCTTCCATCTCCTCCTCATATCTGGACCACCTAGACACCCCAGGGGTGTTTGCTGAAGAAAACCCTTATCTCCACTGGATAACATTTTAATTTTACCCCAGACAATTAGACAGCCCCCACCCCCTTCCTCCCCACAACCCCCTTCCACCCCTCCCTTCTCCTTACCCCTCCTCCCCCCAAACACCCTTCCACCACTTGCTCCTGTGAGGACAGACACTGGGGGACGAGAAGCAAATACAGGGAGTTAATATTTAATAAATAACAGACATGAAACAAAACACGGACAGTGTCTGGACAGGGGAAACATAACGACATTAATGCTGACACAGGGATCAAACTGAGGAACAGACCGATATAGAGGAGGAAATGAATAAAGTGTTGGAGTCCAGGTGAGTCCAATGAAGCGCTGATGAGCATAACGATGGTGACAGAGGGGGAGCGGGAGCAGGGGTGACAGCTCCTCCCCTCCTATTCTTCTCCGCTCCTCATGCTACCTGCTAAAAGGCACGCAGTCCCTCCCCCACCCTAAACCTAACCCCTAAAGGCGTCTGCATGCTTCCCATCCAAAACAGTTCAAAACAGTTTGTGCACATTATGACGACATTTTGTGACGTTTTTGTTCGTTTTGATCTTTGGCAAGGTTTTTTTTGTCAGTTCGTGCACACAACTATTTTTCTCGAGGCGAGCTGAAGTTGGTAGCCGGAGTCTACGCCCTTTCGTCGGTGACTGGTCAACAGTAGGGACTCCTCAATTAAGTGTTTGTTGTCATTCAACGAGAGACTAATCGTTTTCATGCTAACTTCTTCACCTGAGAAACGCTGAACCAAACATCTTAGTTAGATGTAACATTGCACGAGTAAAATCTCCTTCGCAAAAACTTCACAAACAATGACAGATTTATTGAGTTATCTTGGATTCATTCTTTTTTTGTTGTTGATCAAATGTTTTTATTGTTTTTAGTAAGGTATACATGGACAGAAAAACAAGTGACAAGATCGAACAAGACAAACTGTTCCGTTCCCACCCCCGTCCCACAGGACTTCCCCAACCCAAAGTTAGATTAGTGGTTCACAATAGCACTCTTTTTACAGTCATACCTTGATGAAAGAGCAAATATTTTTCCCCATTCATGCGTCCTACAGATATTTCCATGTTTATAATGTCCATGAATGACAGCAGCCACTGCTGTCCGCTTACCGAATGAGGAGCCTGGCAACATGAGACATCATTTTTCTGGCTGCAGTTAATCCAGCCTGCCGAATATGTCGCTGTTTGACAGATAGGTCTGAAGTAGTGCCATCGTTTAACAATACAATAAATGGTGAACATGATACATTTCTACCCATTATGTCAGTAAGACAATTCCAGAAGCGTAATACCCCTGGGCATTCCCAAACCATATGACAAAATATGCCAGGAACCCCCTGAGGGCAAAGTGAGCAATTTGGGGTTTGTCTAGCTTTCATTTGAGATGTATTCTGACTATTTTAAGGAAGTGTGTACTGGCTTCGGTGTCTCAAGATGGACTAACAGTACGATTGCCACTTTTTTCTCATTTTTCAAGTGAAGGTCTTTTAAGCGAGTATGCAAGCACACTCGTTCGGTTCGCTTATCCGAGTTTGGCTAGGCTCCAGTCGTTCCGAAGCATGCGGAAGGCTTAAGCCTAGCATAGCCTCTTTCCTTGTGGGGACCGGCGAAATGTTTGTTTTATAATGTTTTTTAAACACACACACACCCACACACAATTATCCCTGACAGCCCTCGGGAAAAACAAACTGCTTTGTCTCTTTGTCTTCACACCTGACCCCTGACTCTGCCACTGCTTTCTGAAGACTGATCCCGGACTGGGCTGGACTGTGCTTTTAAACTTGTCCCGGTCCCACCTGCCTATTGGACAGATGCCCTGAGGAGATGCAGCTGGGCAGGGTCAAAAGTGGTGATGGATGGGCAAATGCCCCAATCAGAGGTCACTGGGTGTGGCATGTAACTGGAGCGCTCCAGAGGTGCAAACAGGGTAGCCTATAAACAATGGGGACCCATCCGCTCCCTCTGCTCTCTGCAGGGTCAGAGAGTCAGGAAGAGTTGGGGGCAGGTGGCTACTTGTTTCAAGAGTTAGAGAGGGCTGTGAGTTAGTGGTCAGGGGAGGGACTGTACGGTTTTTCAACAGGTATGCAAACGTTTGCTACAATGTGCACTAATGAACATGGTCACGTCCAGCCAGGGGTCAGGAGATAAAGGTCACCCCATGGATCAGAACCACAGGGATCAGCCTCTACTCACACAAGGTAGAATGTGGTTAGTATGTGTTCAGTAAGTTCCGATAGGAGAGACCGCATTCACTCTCCACACAGTTACGTTGAGTGGTCAGGCCTCTGCCAAGACAGCGGCTGTTTCTGGAATGACATCATTTATTAACCCAGCGGCAGGCGGCAGCCCCTCTCTCTCTCCCTAATCTGACTGAGTTGTGTGCAGTGGCTTATGCCTCAAAACCATAATACTGTGTGTGTGTGTGTGTGTGTGTGTATGCAGTGGCTGACTTCTCACACTAAACTCATATTACTGTGTGCGCGCGTGTGTGTGTATGTGTGTGTGTGTGTGTGTGTATGTGTGTATGTATGTGTGAGTCTCTGTGTGTGTGTGTGTGTGTGTGTGTGTGTATGCATGTGTGAGTGTGTGTATGTGTGAGTGTATGTGTGTGAGTGTGTGTGTGTATGTGTGAGTGTGTGTGAGTGTGTGTGTGTGGTGTGTGTGTGTGTATGTGTGTATGTGTGAGTCTGTGTGTGTGTGTGTGTGTGTGTGTGTGTGTATGTATGTGTGAGTGTGTGTGTGTATGTGTGAGTGTATGTGTGTGAGTGTGTGTGTGTGTGTGAGTGTATGTGTGTGATGTGTGAGTGTATGTGTGTGAGTGAGTGTGTGTGTGTGTATGTGTGAGTGTGTGTGTGTGAGTGTGTGTGTGTGTGTGTGTGTGATGTGTGTGTGTGTGTGTGTGTGTGTGTGTGTGTGTGTGTGTGTGTGTGTGTGTGTGTGTGTGTGTGTGTGTGTGTGTGTGTGTGTGTGTGAGTGTATGTGTGAGTGTGTGTGTATGCAGTAGCTTATGTCGCACACTAAAATCATATTACTTCATCTCCCTGGATGTAACCAGCATCCTCTCCTCTGACCGCCTGCACAAACACTGACACACATGTTCAGAAAGACAAACACACACGTTTAGACAGACAAAGCACATACTGTACACATACAGTTGAAGTTTACATACACTTAGGTAGGAGTTTTTCAACCACTCCACAAATTTCTTATTATCAAACTATAGCTTTGGCAAGTCGGTTAGGACATCTACTTTGTGCATGACAAGTAATTTTTCCAAAAATTGTTTACAGACATTATTTCACTTATAATTCACTGAATTACAATTCCAGTGGGTCAGAAGTTCACATACACTAAGTTGACTGCGCCTTTAAACAGCTTGGACAATTCCAGAAAATGATGTCATGGCTCTAGAAGCTTCTGATAGGCTAATTGACATAATTTGAGTCAATTGGAGGTGTACCTGTGGATGCATTTCAAGGCCTACCTTCAAACTCAGTACCTCTTTGCTTGACATCATGGGAAAATCAAAAGAAATCAGCCAAGACCAAGAGAAAAAAAATTGTCGACCTCCACAGGTCTGGTTCGTCCTTGGGAGCAATTTCCAAACGCCTGAAGGTACCACGTTCATTTGTATAAACAACAGTACGCAAGTGTAAACACCATGGGACTACGCATCCATCATACCGCTCAGGAAGGAGACGCATTCTGTCTCCTAGAAATGAACGTGCAAATCAATCCCAGAACAACAGCAAAGGACCTTGTCAAGATGCTGGAGGAAACAGGTACAAAAGTATATATATCCACAGTAAAACGAGTCCTATATCGACATAACCTGAAAGGCCGCTCAGCAAGGAAGAAGCCACTGCTCCAAAACCTCCATAAAAAAAGACAGACTATGGTTTGCAACTGCACCTGGTGACAAATATCTTAGAAATGTCCTCTGGTCTGATGAAACAAAAATAGAACTGTTTGGCCATAAAGACCATCATTATGTTTCGAGGAATAAAGGGGAGGCTTGCAAGCTGAAGAACACCATCCCAACTGTGAAGCACGGGGTGGCAGCATCATGTTGTGGGGGTGCTTTGCTGCAGGAGGGACTGGTGCACTTCACAAAATTGATGGCATCGTGAGGACGGAAAATTATGTGGAAATATTGAAGCAACATCTCAAGACATCAGTCAGGAAGTTAAAGCTTGGTCACAAATGGGTCTTCCAAATGGACAATGACCCCAAGCATACTTCCAAAGTTGTCTCAAAATGGCTTAAGGACAACAAAGTCAAGGTATTGGAGTGGCCATCATAAAGCCCTGACCTCAATCCTATAGAAAATGTGTGGCCAGAACTGAATAAAACGTGTGCTGGCAAGGAGGCACACAAACCTGACTCAGTTACACCAGCTCTAATGCACCCAACTTATTGTGGGAAGCTTGTAGAATTCTACCTGAAACATTTGACCCAAGTTAAACAATTTAAAGGCAATGCTACCAAATACTAATTGAGTATGTTAACTTGTGACCCACTGGGAATTTGATGAAAGAAATAAAAGCTGAAATAAATCATTCCCTCTGTAACGATTTTCTTCTGTGGACGAAGGATCGGACCAAAGCGCAGCGTGGTTAGAGTTCAACATGTTTAATAAAGACCATAAACGTGAACACTACAAAACAACAAATGTGAAAAACCGAAACAGTCCTATCTGGTGCATAGACACAAAGACAGAAGACAGGAAACAACCACCCACAAAACCCAACACAAAACAGGCTACCTAAATATGGTTCCCAATCAGAGACAATGACTAACACCTGCCTCTGATTGAGAACCATATCAGGCAAAACATAGAAATAGACAAACTAGACATACAACATAGAATGCCCACTCAGCTCACGTCCTGACCAACACTAAAACAACGAAAACACAAAAGAACTATGGTCAGAACGTGACACCCTCTACTATTATTCTGACATTTCACAGTCTTAAAATAAAGTGGTGATCTAGTATTACTAGTATTAAATGTCAGGAATTGTGAAAAACTGAGTTTAAATGTATTTGGCTAAACTGTATGTAAACTTCCGACTTCAACTGTATGTTCAGTCCAACATAGCCCCACACACGTACAGTCAATTACAGCCACACACATTGATCAGACAAAGCCACTCACATGTGGTTTTCAGTTTCAATTCCCTGTGCCGACAGTATGGTGTGTTTGTATCATCAACACTTACTATTTACTCAATTACATGAACTGTTACATTATCCATAGGATATGCTGTCCTTGCTGTGTGTGTGTGTGTGTGTGTGTGTGTGTGTGTGTGTGTGTGTGTGTGTGTGTGTGTGTGTGTGTGTGTGTGTGTGTGTGTGTGTGTGTGTGTGTGTGTGTGTGTGTGTGTAATTTATCCACCTTTTCACACTATGTAGCCAAGCTGAAGGCCTATACTTCACTAGCCGGCTCATCCATCTACGATATTCACTGGAACCATGATGGTGTATGGGCTATCAGTTGGTGTATGGGCTATTACTATGTGTTGTGAAGCCAATTTGTTGGTTTGCAGCTAAAAACCAAAAGGTATCTCTACTGCTTCCCTGAACGAAGAAGAAGCCAATCTCCAGCAGTGCCATTCTAATGATCCGTAACCGTATTAAAGCTATCCCCATTGTTACCTTGCTTTATCCCCATCGTTGCCATGCTTTATCCCATCCCCACAGAGCTCCATGGGCAAGTGTGTGTGAGCTGAGAGCAAATCAACTAAAGGCTGTTATTTATTCAAAGCTGCTGCTTTATATGAATGTCAGTGTTCTGTTGTAATCTTCCAGAGCCCTGCCTATCCTGAACAGTGTTTATGCCATGTATTGCTCTTTTCCTGGTCCTGAGACGTGAGTGGTCTGGGCTGGGCTGGGCTGACTGCTGGCTGGCTGACTGGCTGGATGACTGGCTGGCTGGCTGGCTGGCTGGCTGGCTGGCTGACTGACTGGCTGGCTGACTGGCTGGATGACTGGCTGGCTGGCTGACTGGCTGGCTGGCTGACTGGCTGGCTGGCTGCTAGTTACAGTAGGCTGTTTCTCCGATCCCTCTGTTCGTCTAAATTGGATATGCGTGGTACGAGCCCAGGCGCATTGTAACTGGTTAACTAGCTGCCAGGCCAAGCAGACTGGTGGACATTTTCCCAGATGTATTTCTCTATCTGTCTTTTCTTCCTCTAGCTGACAGCAGAGTACACAGACACACAACAGGACGAGACGTGATTGGGGTGGGAGAAAATATGAGCGGCTCAATTTGACGGGTCAGTACTTCTTAGCCAATGCAATATAGTTAGAGTTGTCTCAGTGTGGTGCCATTTTGGTTCAATGCGTTGGGTGAGTCCATGGTCCATGAGGCCATGTAGCCTGTACATAATATTGTGTGTGTATTTACAAGTGAAGCAAACTCTCTTATTAAACGTGTTCAATTCTTCAAATGTATGCTGATCATGTTCATCACGCCTCAAAAGGCCAGTGAATGTTTGAATGTCCAAACACTAATTATTGCCATCTGGATTATGAGAAATGCTGAATCAATAAACACATGAAAAACAAATTGTGTGAATGTGTGGGCATTGGCATTGAGATGATCAGAGGTGTTATTACCTCAGAGAAATAATAATGATTCTACAGTCAAGGTAAGACTGTAAGCCTAGTTTAAGCACATCTCTGGCCTCCTCATGTATATGGCTTACAGGGGCTGTGTGGGCCATGCTATTAACTACACAGGTTTGATCCTGTTAAAACAGGGGATTCAAAAGGTCTTCATAATGTGGAGAGAGTAAGGAGGATAATCAGAACACAATATAGACCTGTCAGACTTTATCCCACCAACCCCTCCTCTCCTCTCCTCTATTCTATTCTCCTCTCCTCTCACCCTTATCCTCCACTCCTCTGTCTCCTCTGTCTCTCCTCTCTGCTCTCCTCCCCTCCTATCCCTCTCCCCCCTCCTCTCCTCCTCATATCCTCATGTTTGCTGAATAAAACCCTTATCTCCACTGGATAACATTTTCATTTGACCCCTGACAGTCAGACAGACCTCCCCTCCCCAATCCCCTTCCACCCCTCCCTTCCCCTTCTCCATCCTCCCCCAAACCCCCTTCCACCGCTTGCTCTGCCCCCCCCCCTATCCTTCTCGGCTCCACCTGCAACCTGCTAAAGGGCACACAGATCCCCTGCTGCCAGGCCAACAGGGTTGCAGGTGTACCTCCATCGATATCCAAGCTGCCGACAGGCCATCCCACTACTGGGTCTCTCCCCTTTTTTCCTTTTTCCCCCTCTACCCCTCTCTCTTTGTGTCTGTGTGTTCAAGGGGTGTACTGGATGGATGCAGGGGGCAGAGAGGGCTGGGGTTTTGGGGGGGAATCTTACAAATGTGAGGAGAGCAGACAGCCCCAATTTTCTCTTTGGCAAAACAGACAATCAATAAAATGTTTTTATACAGTATCTCTCTCTCTCTCGGCGATCTGTCCTCTTAGGTTGCTTTGTGTAAGATTCCCTGCCTGGGGCATACTCCCTACACACACAGATTCACACAGACATACAAACACACACAGACAGACACACACAGACGCACACACACTCACACACTTATCCCCGACAGCCCTCGGCAAAACAAACCGAACCGCTTTGTCTCTGTCTTCACACCTGACTCCACTGACCTACCCCTCTCTCTCTCTATATGTCTCTCTTTCTTCATCCCTCTCTCTCTCTATATGTCTCTCTTTCTTCATCCCTCTCTTTCTCTCTATATGTCTCTCTTTCTTCATCCCTCTCTTTCTCTATATATGTCTCTCTTTCTTCATCCCTCTCTTTCTCTCTATATGTCTCTCTTTCTTCATCCCTCTCTCTCTATATGTCTCTCTTTCTTCATCCCTCTCTCTCTCTATATGTCTCTCTTTCTTCATCCCTCTTTCTCTCTCTATGTCTCTCTTTCTTCATCCCTCTTTCTCTATATGTCTCTCTTTCTTCATCCCTCTCTTTCTCTCTCTATGTCTCTCTTTCTTCATCCCCTCTTTCTCTCTATATGTCTCTCTTTCTTCATCCCTCTTTCTCTCTCTATGTCTCTCTTTCTTCATCCCTCTTTCTCTATATGTCTCTCTTTCTTCATCCCTCTCTCTCTCTCTATATGTCTCTCTTTCTTCATCCCTCTTTCTCTATATGTCTCTCTTTCTTCATCCCTCTCTCTATATGTCTCTCTTTCTTCATTCTCTCTTTCTATATGTCTCTCTTTCTTCATCCCTCTCTCTCTCTATATGTCTCTCTTTCTTCATCCCTCTATTTCTCTCTATATGTCTCTCTTTCTTCATCCTCTCTTTCTCTCTATATGTCTCTCTTTCTTCATCCCTCTCTTTCTCTCTATATGTCTCTCTTTCTTCATCCCTCTCTTTCTCTCTATATGTCTCTCTTTCTTCATCCCTCTCTTTCTCTCCATATGTCTCTCTTTCTTCATCCCTCTCTTTCTCTATATATGTCTCTCTTTCTTCATCCCCTTCTTTCTCTATATGTCTCTCTTTCTTCATCCCTCTTTCTCTCTATATGTCTCTCTTTCTTCATCCCTCTTTCTCTCTATATGTCTCTCTTTCTTCATCCCTCTCTTTCTCTCCATATGTCTCTCTTTCTTCATCCCTCTCTTTCTCTCTATATGTCTCTCTTTCTTCATCCCTCTCTCTCTCTATATGTCTCTCTTTCTTCATCCCTCTCTTTCTCTCTATATGTCTCTCTTTCTTCATCCCTCTTTCTCTATATGTCTCTCTTTCTTCATCCCTCTTTCTCTCTATATGTCTCTCTTTCTTCATCCCTCTCTCTTCTATATGTCTCTCTTTCTTCATCCCTCTCTTTCTCTCTATATGTCTCTCTTTCTTCATCCCTCTCTTTCTCTCCATATGTCTCTCTTTCTTCATCCCTCTTTCTCTATATGTCTCTCTTTCTTCATCCCTCTTTCTCTCTATATGTCTCTCTTTCTTCATCCCTCTCTTTCTCTCTATATGTCTCTCTTTCTTCATCCCTCTCTTTCTCTATATGTCTCTCTTTCTTCATCCCTCTTTCTCTCTATATGTCTCTCTTTCTTCATCCCTCTTTCTCTCTATATGTCTCTCTTTCTTCATCCCTCTCTTTCTCTCTATATGTCTCTCTTTCTTCATCCCTCTCTTTCTCTCTATATGTCTCTCTTTCTTCATCCCTCTCTTTCTCTCTATATGTCTCTCTTTCTTCATCCCTCTTTCTCTCTATATGTCTCTCTTTCTTCATCCCTCTTTCTCTCTATATGTCTCTCTTTCTTCATCCCTCTTTCTCTCTATATGTCTCTCTTTCTTCATCCCTCTCTTTCTCTCTATATGTCTCTCTTTCTTCATCCCTCTCTTTCTATATGTCTCTCTTTCTTCATCCCTCTCTTTCTCTCTATATGTCTCTCTTTCTTCATCCCTCTCTTTCTCTATATGTCTCTCTTTCTTCATCCCTCTTTCTCTCTATATGTCTCTCTTTCTTCATCCCTCTCTCTCTCTATATGTCTCTCTTTCTTCATCCCTCTCTTTCTCTCTATATGTCTCTCTTTCTTCATCCCTCTCTTTCTCTCCATATGTCTCTCTTTCTTCATCCCTCTCTTTCTCTCCATATGTCTCTCTTTCTTCATCCTCTTTCTCTCTATATGTCTCTCTTTCTTCATCCCTCTTTCTCTCTATATGTCTCTCTTTCTTCATCCCTCTCTTTCTCTCTATATGTCTCTCTTTCTTCATCCCTCTCTTTTCTCTCCATATGTCTCTCTTTCTTCATCCCTCTCTTTCTCTCCATATGTCTCTCTTTCTTCATCCCTCTTTTCTATATATGTCTCTCTTTCTTCATCCCTCTTTCTCTCTATATGTCTCTCTTTCTTCATCCCTCTCTTTCTCTCCATATGTCTCTCTTTCTTCATCCCTCTCTTTCTCTCTATATGTCTCTCTTTCTTCATCCCTCTCTTTCTCTCTATATGTCTCTCTTTCTTCATCCCTCTCTTTCTCTATATGTCTCTCTTTCTTCATCCCTCTTTCTCTCTATATGTCTCTCTTTCTTCATCCCTCTCTCTCTCTATATGTCTCTCTTTTTCATCCCTCTCTTTCTCTATATGTCTCTCTTTCTTCATCCCTCTTTCTCTCTACATGTCTCTCTTTCTTCATCTCTCTTTCTCTCTATATGTCTCTCTTTCTTCATCCCTCTCTTTCTCTCTATATGTCTCTCTTTCTTCATCCCTCTCTTTCTATGTCTCTCTTTCTTCATCCCTCTCTCTCTCTGTATGTCTCTCTTTCTTCATCCCTCTCTCTCTGTATGTCTCTCTTTCTTCATCCCTCTCTTTCTCTCTATATGTCTCTCTTTCTTCATCCCCTCTCTCTCTATATGTCTCTCTTTCTTCATCCCTCTCTTTCTCTCTATATGTCTCTCTTTCTTCATCCCTCTTTCTCTCTATATGGCTCTCTTTCTTCATCCCTCTCTTTCTCTATATGTCTCTCTTTCTTCATCCCTCTTTCTCTCTATATGTCTCTCTTTCTTCATCCCTCTCTCTCTCTCTATGTCTCTCTTTTTCATCCCTCTCTTTCTCTATATGTCTCTCTTTCTTCATCCCCTCTTTCTCTCTATATCTCTCTTTCTTCATCCCTCTCTCTCTATGTCTCTCTTTTTTCATCCCTCTCTTTATCTATATGTCTCTCTTTCTTCATCCCTCCTCTCTCTATATGTCTCTCTTTCTTCATCCCTCTTTCTCTCTATATGTCTCTCTTTCTTCATCCTCTCTCTTATGTCTCTCTTTTTCATCCCTCTCTTTCTCTATATGTCTCTCTTTCTTCATCCCTCTCTCTCTCTGTATGTCTCTCTTTCTTCATCCCTCTCTTTCTCTATATGTCTCTCTTTCTTCATCCCCTCTCTCTCTGTATGTCTCTCTTTCTTCATCCCTCTCTTTCTCTCTATGTCTCTCTTTCTTCATCCCTCTCTCTCTCTATATGTCTCTCTTTCTTCATCCCTCTCTTTCTCTATATGTCTCTCTTTCTTCATCCCTCTCTCTCTATATATATGTCTCTCTTTCTTCATCCCTCTCTCTCTCTATATGTCTCTCTTTCTTCATCCCTCTCTCTCTATCTATATGTCTCTCTTTCTTCATCCCTCTCTTTCTCTATATGTCTCTCTTTCTTCATCCCTCTCTCTCTCTATATGTCTCTCTTTCTTCATCCCTCTCTCTCTATATATATGTCTCTCTTTCTTCATCCCTCTCTTTCTCTCTATATGTCTCTCTTTCTTCATCCCTCTCTCTCTATATGTCTCTCTTTCTTCATCCCTCTCTCTCTCTGTATGTCTCTCTTTCTTCATCCCTCTCTTTCTATATGTCTCTCTTTCTTCATCCCTCTCTTTCTATACATGTCTCTCTTTCTTCATCCCTCTTTCTCTCTATATGTCTCTCTTTCTTCATTACTCTCTCTCTATATGTCTCTCTTTCTTCATTACTCTCTTTCTCTCTATATGTCTCTCTTTCTTCATTCTCTTTCTCTCTATATGTCTCTCTTTCTTCATCCCTCTCTCTCTATATGTCTCTCTTTCTTCATTACTCTCTCTCTCTCTATATGTCTCTCTTTCTTCATTACTCTCTTTCTCTCTATATGTCTCTCTTTCTTCATTACTCTCTTTCTCTCTATATGTCTCTCTTTCTTCATCCCTCTCTTTCTCTCTATGTCTCTCTTTCTTCATCCCTCTCTTTCTCTCTATATGTCTCTCTTTCTTCATCCCTCTCTTTCTCTCTATATGTCTCTCTTTCTTCATCCCTCTCTTTCTCTCTATATGTCTCTCTTTCTTCATCCCTCTCTTTCTCTCTATATGTCTCTCTTTCTTCATCCCTCTCTTCTCTCTATATGTCTCTCTTTCTTCATCCCTCTCTTTCTCTCTATATGTCTCTCTTTCTTCATCCCTCTTTCTCTCTATATGTCTCTCTTTCTTCATCCCTCTTTCTCTCTATATGTCTCTCTTTCTTCATCCCTCTCTTTCTCTCTATATGTCTCTCTTTCTTCATCCCTCTTTCTCTCTATATGTCTCTCTTTCTTCATCCCTCTTTCTCTCTATATGTCTCTCTTTCTTCATCCCTCTTTCTCTCTATATGTCTCTCTTTCTTCATCCCTCTTTCTCTCTATATGTCTCTCTTTCTTCATCCCTTTCTTCTATATGTCCTCTTTCTTCATTACTCTCTCTCTATATGTCTCTCTTTCTTCATCCTCTCTTTCTCTCTATATGTCTCTCTTTCTTCATCCCTCTTTCTCTCTATATGTCTCTCTTTCTTCATTACTCTCTTTCTCTATATGTCTCTCTTTCTTCATCCCTCTTTCTCTCTATATGTCTCTCTTTCTTCATCCCCTCTTTCTCTCTATATGTCTATCTTTCTTCATCCCTCTTTCTCTCTATATGTCTCTCTTTCTTCATCCCTCTCTTTCTCTATGTCTCTCTTTCTTCATCCCTCTCTTTCTCTCTATATGTCTCTCTTTCTTCATCCCCTCTTTCTCTCTATATGTCTCTCTTTCTTCATCCCTCTCTTTCTCTCTGTATGTCTCTCTTTCTTCATCCCTCTCTTTCTCTCTATATGTCTCTCTTTCTTCATCCCTCTTTCTCTCTATATGTCTCTCTTTCTTCATCCCTCTTTCTCTCTATATGTCTCTCTTTCTTCATCCCTCTTTCTCTCTATATGTCTCTCTTTCTTCATCCCTCAATTCTCTCTATATGTCTCTCTTTCTTCATCCCTCTTTCTCTCTACATATGTCTCTCTTTCTTCATCCCTCTCTCTCTATATGTCTCTCTTTCTTCATTACTCTCTCTCTCTCTATATGTCTCTCTTTCTTCATTACTCTCTTTCTCTCTATATGTCTCTCTTTCTTCATCCCTCTCTTTCTCTATATGTCTCTCTTTCTTCATCCCTCTCTTTCTATATGTCTCTCTTTCTTCATCCCTCTCTTTCTCTCTATATGTCTCTCTTTCTTCATCCCCTCTCTCTCTCTATATGTCTCTCTTTCTTCATCCCTCTCTTTCTCTCTATATGTCTCTCTTTCTTCATCCCTCTCTTTCTCTCTATATGTCTCTCTTTCTTCATCCTTCTCTTTCTCTCTATATGTCTCTCTTTTTCATCTTCTCTCTTTCTCTCTATATATGTCTCTCTTTCTTCATCCCTCTTTCTTCATCCCTCTCTATGTCTCTCTTTCTTCATCCCTCTCTTTCTCTCTATATGTCTCTCTTTCTTCATCCCTCTTTCTCTCTATATGTCTCTCTTTCTTCATCCCTCTTTCTCTCTATATGTCTCTCTTTCTTCATCCCTCTCTTTCTCTCTATATGTCTCTCTTTCTTCATCCCTCTCTTTCTATATGTCTCTCTTTCTTCATCCCTCTCTTTCTCTCTATATGTCTCTCTTTCTTCATCCCTCTCTCTCTCTATATGTCTCTCTTTCTTCATCCCTCTCTTTCTCTCTATATGTCTCTCTTTCTTCATCCCTCTCTTTCTCTCTATATGTCTCTCTTTCTTCATCCCTCTCTATGTCTCTCTTTCTTCATCCCTCTCTCTCTATATGTCTCTCTTTCTTCATTACTCTCTTTCTCTCTATATGTCTCTCTTTCTTCATCCCCCTCTTTCTCTCTATATGTCTCTCTTTCTTCATCCCTCTCTCTCTCTATGTCTCTCTTTCTTCATCCCTCTTTCTCTCTATATGTCTCTCTTTCTTCATCCCTCTCTTTCTCTATGTCTCTCTTTCTTCATCCCTCTCTTTCTCTCTATATGTCTCTCTTTCTTCATCCCTCTCTTTCTCTCTATATGTCTCTCTTTCTTCATTACTCTCTTTCTCTCTATATGTCTCTCTTTCTTCATCCCTCTCTTTCTCTCTATGTCTCTCTTTCTTCATCCCTCTCTTTCTCTCTATATGTCTCTCTTTCTTCATCCCTCTTTCTCTCTCTATGTCTCTCTTTCTTCATTACTCTCTTTCTCTATATATGTCTCTCTTTCTTCATTACTCTCTTTCTCTCTATATGTCTCTCTTTCTTCATCCCTCTCTTTCTCTCTATATGTCTCTCTTTCTTCATCCTCTCTTTCTATATGTCTCTTTCTTCATCCCTCTCTTTTCTCTCTATATGTCTCTCTTTCTTCATCCCTCTCTTTCTATATGTCTCTCTTTCTTCATCCCTCTCTTTCTCTCTATATGTCTCTCTTTCTTCATCCCTCTCTTTCTATATGTCTCTCTTTCTTCATCCCTCTCTTTCTATATGTCTCTCTTTCTTCATCCCTCTCTTTCTCTCTATATGTCTCTCTTTCTTCATCCCTCTCTTTCTCTCTATATGTCTCTCTTTCTTCATCCCTCTCTTTCTCTATATGTCTCTCTTTCTTCATCCCTCTTTCTCTCTATATGTCTCTCTTTCTTCATCCCTCTCTTTCTATATGTCTCTCTTTCTTCATCCCTCTCTTTCTCTCTATGTCTCTCTTTCTTCATCCCTCTCTTTCTATATGTCTCTCTTTCTTCATCCCTCTCTTTCTCTCTATGTCTCTCTTTCTTCATCCCTCTCTTTCTCTCTATGTCTCTCTTTCTTCATCCCTCTCTTTCTATATGTCTCTCTTTCTTCATCCCTCTCTTTCTCTATATGTCTCTCTTTCTTCATCCCTCTTTCTCTCTATATCTCTCTTTCTTCATCCCTCTTTCTCTCTATATGTCTCTCTTTCTTCATTACTCTCTTTCTCTTTCTCTTTCTTATATATGTCTCTCTTTCTTCATCCCCTCTCTCTCTATATGTCTCTCTTTCTTCATCCCTCTCTTTCTCTCTATATGTCTCTCTTTCTTCATCCCTCTATATATGTCCTCTTTCTCTTTCTCTCTATATGTCTCTCTTTCTTCATCCCTCTCTTTCTCTCTATATGTCTCTCTTTCTTCATCCCTCTCTTTCTATATGTCTCTCTTTCTTCATCCCTCTCTCTCTCTATATGTCTCTCTTTCTTCATCCCTCTCTTTCTCTCTATATGTCTCTCTTTCTTCATCCCTCTTTCTCTCTATATGTCTCTCTTTCTTCATCCCTCTCTTTCTCTCTATATGTCTCTCTTTCTTCATTACTCTCTTTCTCTCTATATGTCTCTCTTTCTTCATCCCTCTCTTTCTCTCTATGTCTCTCTTTCTTCATCCCTCTCTTTCTCTCTATATGTCTCTCTTTCTTCATCCCTCTTTCTCTCTATATGTCTCTCTTTCTTCATCCCTCTCTTTCTATATGTCTCTCTTTCTTCATCCCTCTCTCTCTCTCTATATGTCTCTCTTTCTTCATCCCTCTCTTTCTCTCTATATGTCTCTCTTTCTTCATCCCTCTTTCTCTCTCTATGTCTCTCTTTCTTCATTTCCCTCTCTTTCTCTATATATGTCTCTCTTTCTTCATCCCTCTCTATATGTCTCTCTTTCTTCATCCCTCTCTTTCTCTCTATATGTCTCTCTTTCTTCATCCCTCTCTTTCTATATGTCTCTCTTTCTTCATCCCTCTCTTTCTCTCTATATGTCTCTCTTTCTTCATCCCTCTCTTTCTATATGTCTCTCTTTCTTCATCCCTCTCTTTCTCTCTATATGTCTCTCTTTCTTCATCCCTCTCTTTCTATATGTCTCTCTTTCTTCATCCCTCTCTTTCTATATGTCTCTCTTTCTTCATCCCTCTCTTTCTCTCTATATGTCTCTCTTTCTTCATCCCTCTCTTTCTCTCTATATGTCTCTCTTTCTTCATCCCTCTCTTTCTCTCTATATGTCTCTCTTTCTTCATCCCTCTCTTTCTATATGTCTCTCTTTCTTCATCCCTCTCTTTCTCTCTATATGTCTCTCTTTCTTCATCCCTCTTTCTCTCTATGTCTCTCTTTCTTCATCCCTCTCTTTCTATATGTCTCTCTTTCTTCATCCCTCTCTTTCTCTATATGTCTCTCTTTCTTCATCCCTCTCTTTCTCTCTATATGTCTCTCTTTCTTCATCCCCTCTCTCTCTATATGTCTCTCTTTCTTCATCCCTCTCTCTCTCTATATGTCTCTCTTTCTTTCATCCCTCTCATCCTCTCTATATGTCTCTCTTTCTATATGTCTCTCTTTCTTCATCCCTCTCTTTCTCTCTATATGTCTCTCTTTCTTCATCCCTCTTTTCTCTCTATGTCTCTCTTTCTTCATCCCTCTTTCTCTCTATATGTCTCTCTTTCTTCATCCCTCTTTCTCTCTATATGTCTCTCTTTCTTCATTACTCTCTTTCTCTCTATATGTCTCTCTTTCTTCATCCCTCTCTTTCTCTCTATGTCTCTCTTTCTTCATCCCTCTCTTTCTCTCTATATGTCTCTCTTTCTTCATCCCTCTTTCTCTCTATATGTCTCTCTTTCTTCATTCCTCTCTTTCTCTCTATATGTCTCTCTTTCTTCATCCCTCTTTCTCTTTCTATATGTCTCTCTTTCTTCATCCCTCTCTCTCTCTATATGTCTCTCTTTCTTCATCCCTCTCTTTCTCTCTCTATGTCTCTCTTTCTTCATCCCTCTTTCTCTCTATATGTCTCTCTTTCTTCATCCTCTCTTTCTCTCTATATGTCTCTCTTTCTTCATTACTCTTTCTCTCTATATGTCTCTCTTTTTCTTCATCCCTCTCTTTCTCTCTATATGTCTCTCTTTCTTCATCCCTCTCTTTCTCTCTATGTCTCTCTTTCTTCATCCCTCTCTTTCTCTCTATATGTCTCTCTTTCTTCATTACTCTCTTTCTCTCTATATGTCTCTCTTTCTTCATCCCTCTCTTTCTATATGTCTCTCTTTCTTCATCCCTCTCTTTCTCTCTATATGTCTCTCTTTCTTCATCCCTCTCTCTCTCTATATGTCTCTCTTTCTTCATCCCTCTCTTTCTCTCTATATGTCTCTCTTTCTTCATCCCTCTCTCTCTCTCTATATGTCTCTCTTTCTTCATCCCTTCTCTTTCTCTCTATATGTCTCTCTTTTTCATCCCTCTCTTTCTCTATATATGTCTCTCTTTCTTCATCCCTCTCTTTCTCTCTATATGTCTCTCTTTCTTCATCCCTCTCTTTCTCTCTATATGTCTCTCTTTCTTCATCCCTCTTTCTCTCTGTATGTCTCTCTTTCTTCATCTCTCTCTTTCTCTCTATATGTCTCTCTTTCTTCATTACTCTCTTTCTCTCTATATGTCTCTCTTTCTTCATCCCTCTCTTTCTCTCTATGTCTCTCTTTCTTCATCCCTCTCTTTCTCTCTATATGTCTCTCTTTCTTCATCCCTCTTTCTCTCTATATGTCTCTCTTTCTTCATCCCTCTCTTTCTATATGTCTCTCTTTCTTCATCCCTCTCTCTCTCTCTATATGTCTCTCTTTCTTCATTACTCTCTTTCTCTCTATGTCTCTCTTTCTTCATCCCTCTCTTTCTCTCTATATGTCTCTCTTTCTTCATCCTCTCTTTCTCTCTATATGTCTCTCTTTCTTCATCCTCTCTTTCTCTCTATATGTCTCTCTTTCTTCATCCTTTCTCTCTCTTTCTCTCTTTCTTATGTCTCTCTTTCTTCTTCATCCCTCTCTTTCTCTATATGTCTCTCTTTCTTCATCCCTCTCTTTCTCTCTATGTCTCTCTTTCTTCATCCCTCTCTTTCTCTCTATATGTCTCTCTTTCTTCATCCCTCTCTTTCTATATGTCTCTCTTTCTTCATCCCTCTCTTTCTCTCTATATGTCTCTCTTTCTTCATCCCTCTCTTTCTCTCTATATGTCTCTCTTTCTTCATTACTCTCTTTCTCTCTATATGTCTCTCTTTCTTCATCCCTCTCTTTCTCTCTATGTCTCTCTTTCTTCATCCCTCTCTTTCTCTCTATATGTCTCTCTTTCTTCATCCCTCTCTTTCTATATGTCTCTCTTTCTTCATCCCTCTCTTTCTCTCTATATGTCTCTCTTTCTTCATCCCTCTCTTTCTCTCTATATGTCTCTCTTTCTTCATCCCTCTCTTTCTCTCTATATGTCTCTCTTTCTTCATCCCTCTCTTTCTCTCTATGTCTCTCTTTCTTCATCCCTCTCTTTCTCTCTATATGTCTCTCTTTCTTCATCCCTCTCTTTCTCTCTATATGTCTCTCTTTCTTCATCCCTCTCTTTCTCTCTATGTCTCTCTTTCTTCATCCCTCTCTTTCTCTCTATATGTCTCTCTTTCTTCATCCCTCTCTTTCTCTATATGTCTCTCTTTCTTCATCCCTCTTTCTCTCTATATGTCTCTCTTTCTTCATCCCTCTCTTTTCTCTATATGTCTCTCTTTCTTCATCCTCTTTCTCTCTCTATGTCTCTCTTTCTTCATCCCTCTCTTTCTCTCTATATGTCTCTCTTTCTTCATCCCTCTCTTTTCTCTATATGTCTCTCTTTCTTCATCCCTCTTTCTCTCTATATGTCTCTCTTTCTTCATCCCTCTCTTTCTCTATATGTCTCTCTTTCTTCATCCCTCTTTCTCTATATGTCTCTCTTTCTTCATCCCTCTCTTTCTCTCTATATGTCTCTCTTTCTTCATTACTCTCTTTCTCTCTATATGTCTCTCTTTCTTCATTCCTCTCTTTCTCTCTATATGTCTCTCTTTCTTCATCCCTCTCTTTCTCTCTATATGTCTCTCTTTCTTCATTACTCTCTTTCTCTCTATATGTCTCTCTTTCTTCATTACTCTCTTTCTCTCTATATGTCTCTCTTTCTTCATCCCTCTCTCTCTCTGTATGTCTCTCTTTCTTCATCTCTCTCTTTCTCTCTATATGTCTCTCTTTCTTCATCCCTCTCTTTCTCTCTATATGTCTCTCTTTCTTCATCCCTCTCTTTCTCTCTATGTCTCTCTTTCTTCATCCCTCTCTTTCTCTCTATATGTCTCTCTTTCTTTTTCATCCCTCTTTCTCTCTATATGTCTCTCTTTCTTCATCCCTCTCTTTCTCTCTATGTCTCTCTTTCTTCATCCCTCTCTTTCTCTCTATATGTCTCTCTTTCTTCATCCCTCTCTTTTCTCTATATGTCTCTCTTTCTTCATCCCTCTTTCTCTCTATATGTCTCTCTTTCTTCATCCCTCTCTTTCTCTATATGTCTCTCTTTCTTCATCCCTCTTTCTCTCTATATGTCTCTCTTTCTTCATCCCTCTCTTTCTCTCTATATGTCTCTCTTTCTTCATCCCTCTCTTTCTCTATATGTCTCTCTTTCTTCATCCCTCTTTCTCTCTATATGTCTCTCTTTCTTCATCCCTCTCTTTCTCTCTATGTCTCTCTTTCTTCATCCCTCTCTTTCTCTCTATATGTCTCTCTTTCTTCATCCCTCTCTTTCTCTATATGTCTCTCTTTCTTCATCCCTCTCTTTCTCTCTCTATGTCTCTCTTTCTTCATCCCTCTCTCTCTCTATATGTCTCTCTTTCTTCATCCCTCTCTTTCTCTATATGTCTCTCTTTCTTCATCCCTCTTTCTCTCTATATGTCTCTCTTTCTTCATCCCTCTCTTTCTCTATATGTCTCTCTTTCTTCATCCCTCTTTCTCTCTATATGTCTCTCTTTCTTCATCCCTCTTTCTCTCTATATGTCTCTCTTTCTTCATCCCTCTCTTTCTCTATATGTCTCTCTTTCTTCATCCCTCTTTCTCTCTATATGTCTCTCTTTCTTCATCCCTCTCTTTCTCTCTATATGTCTCTCTTTCTTCATCCCTCTCTTTCTATATGTCTCTCTTTCTTCATCCCTCTCTTTCTCTCTATATGTCTCTCTTTCTTCATCCCTCTTTCTCTCTATATGTCTCTCTTTCTTCATCCCTCTCTTTCTCTCTATATGTCTCTCTTTCTTCATCCCTCTCTTTCTCTCTATATGTCTCTCTTTCTTCATCCCTCTCTCTCTCTCTCTATGTCTCTCTTTCTTCATCCCTCTCTTTCTATATGTCTCTCTTTCTTCATCCCTCTCTTTCTCTCTATATGTCTCTCTTTCTTCATCCCTCTCTTTCTCTCTATATGTCTCTCTTTCTTCATCCCTCTCTTTCTCTCTATATGTCTCTCTTTCTTCATCCCTCTCTTTCTCTCTATATGTCTCTCTTTCTTCATCCCTCTCTTTCTCTCTATATGTCTCTCTTTCTTCATCCCTCTCTTTCTCTCTATATGTCTCTCTTTCTTCATCCCTCTCTCTCTCTATGTCTCTCTTTCTTCATCCCTCTTTCTCTCTATATGTCTCTCTTTCTTCATCCCTCTCTTTCTCTCTATATGTCTCTCTTTCTTCATCCCTCTCTTTCTCTCTATATGTCTCTCTTTCTTCATCCCTCTCTTTCTCTCTATATGTCTCTCTTTCTTCATCCCTCTCTTTCTCTCTATATGTCTCTCTTTCTTCATCCCTCTCTTTCTCTCTATGTCTCTCTTTCTTCATCCCTCTCTTTCTATATGTCTCTCTTTCTTCATCCCTCTTTCTCTCTATATGTCTCTCTTTCTTCATCCCTCTCTTTCTCTCTATATGTCTCTCTTTCTTCATCCCTCTCTTTCTCTCTATATGTCTCTCTTTCTTCATCCCTCTCTTTCTCTCTATATGTCTCTCTTTCTTCATCCCTCTCTTTCTCTCTATATGTCTCTCTTTCTTCATCCCTCTTTCTCTCTATATGTCTCTCTTTCTTCATCCCTCTCTTTCTCTCTATATGTCTCTCTTTCTTCATCCCTCTCTTTCTCTCTATATGTCTCTCTTTCTTCATCCCTCTCTTTCTCTCTATATGTCTCTCTTTCTTCATCCCTCTCTTTCTCTCTATATGTCTCTCTTTCTTCATCCCTCTCTTTCTCTCTATATGTCTCTCTTTCTTCATCCCTCTCTTTCTCTCTATATGTCTCTCTTTCTTCATCCCTCTCTTTCTCTCTATATGTCTCTCTTTCTTCATCCCTCTCTTTCTCTCTATATGTCTCTCTTTCTTCATCCCTCTTTCTCTCTATATGTCTCTCTTTCTTCATCCCTCTCTTTCTCTCTATATGTCTCTCTTTCTTCATCCCTCTCTTTCTCTCTATATGTCTCTCTTTCTTCATCCCTCTCTTTCTCTCTATATGTCTCTCTTTCTTCATCCCTCTTTCTCTATATGTCTCTCTTTCTTCATCCCTCTCTTTCTCTCTATATGTCTCTCTTTCTTCATCCCTCTCTTTCTCTCTATATGTCTCTCTTTCTTCATCCCTCTCTTTCTCTCTATATGTCTCTCTTTCTTCATCCCTCTCTTTCTCTCTATATGTCTCTCTTTCTTCATCCCTCTCTTTCTCTCTATATGTCTCTCTTTCTTCATCCCTCTCTTTCTCTCTATATGTCTCTCTTTCTTCATCCCTCTCTTTCTCTCTATATGTCTCTCTTTCTTCATCCCTCTTTCTCTTATTTGTCTCTCTTTCTTCATCCCTCTTTCTCTCTATATGTCTCTCTTTCTTCATCCCTCTCTTTCTCTATATGTCTCTCTTTCTTCATCCCCTCTTTCTCTCTATATGTCTCTCTTTCTTCATCCCTCTTTCTCTCTATATGTCTCTCTTTCTTCATCCCTCTCTTTCTCTCTATATGTCTCTCTTTCTTCATCCCTCTCTTTCTCTCTATATGTCTCTCTTTCTTCATCTCCTCTCTATATATGTCTCTCTTTCTTCATCCCCTCTCTATGTCTCTCTTTCTTCATCCCTCTCTTTCTCTCTATATATCTCTCTTTCTTCATCCCTCTCTTTCTCTCTATATGTCTCTCTTTCTTCATCCCTCTTTTCTCTCCATATGTCTCTCTTTCTTCATCCTCTCTTTCTCTCTCTATATGTCTCTCTTTCTTCATCCCCTCTTTCTCTCTATATGTCTCTCTTTCTTCATCCCTCTCTTTCTCTCTATATATCTCTCTTTCTTCATCCCTCTCTTTCTCTCTATATGTCTCTCTTTCTTCATCCCTCTTTCTCTCTATATGTCTCTCTTTCTTCATCCCTCTTTCTCTCTATATGTCTCTCTTTCTTCATCCCTCTCTCTCTCTATATGTCTCTCTTTCTTCATCCCTCTCTCTCTATATGTCTCTCTTTCTTCATCCCTCTCTTTCTCTCTCTATGTCTCTCTTTCTTCATCCCTCTCTCTCTCTATATGTCTCTCTTTCTTCATCCCTCTTTCTCTCTATATGTCTCTCTTTCTTCATCCCTCTCTTTCTCTCTATATGTCTCTCTTTCTTCATCCCTCTCTCTCTCTATATGTCTCTCTTTCTTCATCCCTCTCTCTCTCTCTATATGTCTCTCTTTCTTCATCCCTCTCTCTCTCTATATATGTCTCTCTTTCTTCATCCCTCTCTTTCTCTATATGTCTCTCTTTCTTCATCCCTCTCTCTCTCTATATGTCTCTCTTTCTTCATCCCTCTCTTTCTCTCTATATGTCTCTCTTTCTTCATCCCTCTCTTTCTCTCTATATGTCTCTCTTTCTTCATCCCTCTTTCTCTCTATATGTCTCTCTTTCTTCATCCCTCTCTTTCTCTATATGTCTCTCTTTCTTCATCCCTCTTTCTCTCTATATGTCTCTCTTTCTTCATCCCTCTTTCTCTCTATATGTCTCTCTTTCTTCATTACTCTCTTTCTTCATCCCTCTCTTTCTATATGTCTCTCTTTCTTCATCCCTCTCTTTCTCTCTATATGTCTCTCTTTCTTCATCCCTCTCTCTCTCTATATGTCTCTCTTTCTTCATCCCTCTCTTTCTCTCTCTATGTCTCTCTTTCTTCATCCCTCTTTCTCTCTATATGTCTCTCTTTCTTCATCCCTCTTTCTCTCTATATGTCTCTCTTTCTTCATCCCTCTCTTTCTCTCTATATGTCTCTCTTTCTTCATCCCTCTTTCTCTCTATATGTCTCTCTTTCTTCATCCCTCTCTATGTCTCTCTTTCTTCATCCCTCTCTTTCTCTCTATATGTCTCTCTTTCTTCATCCCTCTCTTTCTCTCTATATGTCTCTCTTTCTTCATCCCTCTCTCTCTCTATATGTCTCTCTTTCTTCATCCCTCTCTCTCTCTCTATGTCTCTCTTTCTTCATCCCTCTCTCTCTCTCTATATGTCTCTCTTTCTTCATTACTCTCTTTCTCTCTATATGTCTCTCTTACTTCATCCCTCTCTTTCTCTCTATATGTCTCTCTTACTTCATCCCTCTCTTTCTCTCTATATGTCTCTCTTACTTCATCCCTCTTTCTCTATATGTCTCTCTTTCTTCATCCCTCTCTTTCTCTCTATATGTCTCTCTTACTTCATCCCTCTCTTTCTCTCTATATGTCTCTCTTCTTCATCCCTCTCTTTCTCTCTATATGTCTCTCTTTCTTCATCCCTCTCTTTCTCTCTATATGTCTCTCTTACTTCATCCCTCTCTTTCTCTCTATATGTCTCTCTTACTTCATCCCTCTCTTTTCTCTATATGTCTCTCTTACTTCATCCCTCTTTCTCTATATGTCTCTCTTTCTTCATCCCTCTCTTTCTCTCTATATGTCTCTCTTACTTCATCCCTCTTTCTCTCTATATGTCTCTCTTTCTTCATCCCTCTTTCTCTATATGTCTCTCTTTCTTCATCCCTCTTTCTCTATATGTCTCTCTTTCTTCATCCCTCTCTTTCTCTATATGTCTCTCTTTCTTCATCCCTCTTTCTCTCTATATGTCTCTCTTTCTTCATCCCTCTTTCTCTATATGTCTCTCTTTCTTCATCCTCTTTCTCTATATGTCTCTCTTTCTTCATCCCTCTTTCTCTATATGTCTCTCTTTCTTCATCCCTCTTTCTCTCTATATGTCTCTCTTTCTTCATCCCTCTTTCTCTATATGTCTCTCTTTCTTCATCCCTCTTTCTCTATATGTCTCTCTTTCTTCATCCCTCTCTTTCTCTATATGTCTCTCTTTCTTCATCCCTCTTTCTCTCTATATGTCTCTCTTTCTTCATCCCTCTCTCTCTATATGTCTCTCTTTCTTCATCCCTCTTTCTCTCTATATGTCTCTCTTTCTTCATCCCTCTCTTTCTCTATATGTCTCTCTTTCTTCATCCCTCTTTCTCTCTATATGTCTCTCTTTCTTCATCCCTCTCTTTCTCTATATGTCTCTCTTTCTTCATTACTCTCTTTCTCTATATGTCTCTCTTTCTTCATCCCTCTTTCTCTCTATATGTCTCTCTTTCTTCATCCCTCAATTCTCTCTATATGTCTCTCTTTCTTCATCCCTCTTTCTCTCTACATATGTCTCTCTTTCTTCATCCCTCTCTCTCTATATGTCTCTCTTTCTTCATTACTCTCTCTCTCTCTATATGTCTCTCTTTCTTCATTACTCTCTTTCTCTCTATATGTCTCTCTTTCTTCATCCCTCTCTTTCTCTCTATATGTCTCTCTTTCTTCATCCCTCTCTTTCTCTCTATATGTCTCTCTTTCTTCATCCCTCTCTTTCTCTCTATATGTCTCTCTTTCTTCATCCCTCTCTTTCTCTCTATATGTCTCTCTTTCTTCATTACTCTCTTTCTCTCTATGTCTCTCTTTCTTCATCCCTCTCTTTCTCTCTATATGTCTCTCTTTCTTCATCCCTCTCTTTCTCTCTATATGTCTCTCTTTCTTCATCCCTCTCTCTCTCTATATGTCTCTCTTTCTTCATCCCTCTTTCTCTCTATATGTCTCTCTTTCTTCATCCTCTCTTTCTCTCTATATGTCTCTCTTTCTTCATCCCTCTTCTCTCTCTCTATGTCTCTCTTTCTTCATCCCTCTCTCTCTCTCTATATGTCTCTCTTTCTTCATCCCTCTCTTTCTCTATATATGTCTCTCTTTCTTCATCCCTCTCTTTCTCTCTATATGTCTCTCTTTCTTCATCCCTCTCTCTCTCTCTATATGTCTCTCTTTCTTCATCCCTCTCTCTCTCTCTATATGTCTCTCTTTCTTCATCCCTCTCTTTCTCTCTCCCATCCTCTCATCTCAGTAATTGTCTGCATTCATTATTAACTCATTTCAGAGGATGAATGAATATGAATTCCTCACATTAACACTCCACTTCAATTCTCCCGATGGGGGGAATTATGGAGGACAGAGGAGCTGATTATGGGATTCATGAGACCTCACACAGCCATAAATTATTGATGTAGTCAGGCCCTGAGTCCTGTTCCGAAATATATCTATCAATCTATCTGCCATCCCTATTCATCCCTAATCACTGATTCCTTTAATAAGCATCTAGCGGAAGAATTGAATAGCTACCTGACCCAGAGTTAAAGAGGGCCACAGACCTCATGCTGATTAGATCAAAAGCCAAAGGTTACTGCTCAAGTACACAAGTACGCAAGTAAACAGTAAACACAGTCAATTGGTCAGTCAACAATGATTCAAGGTAAACATCTGTCGTTCTGCCCTTGAACAAGGCAGTTAACCCACTGTTCCAAACCGGCATTGTAAATCAGAATTTGTTCTTCACTGACTTGCCTAGTTAAATAAAGGTTAAAAAAAAATGGAAAAAAAGGTGCAGTGTATAAAGTCAGGACATCTGCTGTCTCAGCCACTGCCTGTCACCAAGGGAGTACGCCAAGGCTCGATCCTAGGCCCCACACTCATCTCAATTTATATCAACAACATAGCTCAGGCAGTAGGAAGCTCTCTCATCCATTTATATGCAGAGCTTTCTTATTGTCCAACAAGCTTTCTCTACCCTTAACCTTGTTCTGAACACCTCCAAAACAAAGGTCATGTTGTTTGGTAAGAAGATTGCCCCTCTCCCCACCGGTGTGATTACTACCTCGGAGGGTTTAGAGCTTGAGGTAGTCACCTCATACACGTATTTTGGGAGTATGGCTAGACGGTACACTATCCATCTCTCAGCACATATCCAAGCTACAGGCTAAGGTTAAATCTAGACTTGGTTTCCTCTATCGTAATCACTCCTCTTTCACCCCAGCTGCCAAACTAACCCTGATTCAGATGACCATCCTACCCATGCTAGACCAAGGAGAGGTCATTTATAGATAAGCAGGTAAGGGTGCTCTCGAGCAGCTAGATCTTCTTTACCATTCGGACATCAGATTTGCCACCAATGCTTTTTATAGGACACATCACTGCACTCTATACTCCTCTGTAAACTGGTCACCTCAGTATACCCAATGCTTATTTATAAAACCCTCTTAGGCCTCACTCCCCCCTATCTACTGCAGGCCTCATCCTCCACATACAACACCTGTTTTGCCAGTCACATTCTGTTAAAGGTCCCCAAAGCACACACATCCCTGGGTCGCTCCTCTTTTCAGTTTCCTGCAGTTAGTGACTGGAACGAGTAGAAAAAAGCACTCAAACTGGACGTTTTATCTCCATCTCTTCATTCAAAGACTCAATCATGGAGACTCTTACTGACAGTTGTGGCTGCTTCGCATGATGTATTCTTGTCTCTACCTTCTTGCCCTTTGTGGAGTTGGCTGTGCCCAATAATGTTTGTACCATGTTTTGTGCTGCTACCATGTTGTGCTGCTACCGTGTTGTTGTCATGTGTTGCTGCCATGATGTGTTGTTGTCTTATGTCTCTCTTTATGTAGTGTTGTGGTGCCTCTTGTTGTGATGTGTGTTTTAGCCTATATTTTTTATTTTCAATCACAGCCCCAATCCCAGCAGGAGGCCTTTTGCCTTTTGGTAGGCCGTCATTGTAAATACGAATTTGTTCTTAACTGACTTGCCTAGTTAAACAAAGGTTAAATAAATTAAAAAGTGCTCAAAGTGAGACTATACGCACGCACACAAACACACAGCTGACTCACCAGGAATATCCTTTCCAGCTGATCCTGGATGTCCTTCATCCCAGGGAAAGCTGCCACTCCTTGGATCATCTCGATGAAGATGCAGCCCACACCCCTGGGGAGACACAGACAGCATCCACATTAGAGACAGCCAGACAGCATCCTCATTAGGGACAGACAGACAGCATCCACATTAGAGACAGACAGACAGCATCCACATTAGAGACAGACAGACAACATCCCCATTAGAGACATGCAGACAGCATCCACATTAGAGACACAGACAGCATCCCCATTAGAGACATACAGACAGCATCCCCATTAGAGACACACAGACAGCATCAACAGAGTTGGAGAGCTCCAGAGCCATCAGCAGTAAACATTTGAACCCCTCTATGAAGAATACTAGCCTCTACTAGCCTCAACTACAATTCATCATGATTTAATCTATAGTGTACTCAAATGGCTTTGTAGAAGAACACAGTATATTTTGAAAGGCAAATGGTTCACTCTTGGGGAATATCTTAATTTCCATCTAAATCTATGGTGGATGTCTTGATTTCAGCTTCAGTAAAGTGTTTGTTCAGAAGACTAACTCTGTGTGGCATCTGAGGTGGCGATGGTTGGATAATGGGATGCCCAGTGGAGAGAGAAGGAGAGTGGGATGGAGAAAGAGAGGTGGCCAGTTATGGAGAGTGGTGTGTATGTGTGTGTAGGTTTAAACAGGTGTCAGAGCCCATTTGTCAGAGAACTATTGTTTCCTGACAGATTCACTTTCTGGCCCAGTGCACACTACTCACTCCCTCTTTTCCTCCATCTCTGCATGACCCAGCAACGGTTGAGCAGTCACACAGATAATACAGAAAGATGAATGAATAGAAATAGAGAGGGAGAGAGAGAGGGAGGGAGAAAGAGAGAGACAAGCACCAGCATCATTTTCCTTTCCTTTAACACACCACACACCTTAATTCCTTTTTGAAAACTTCATCCGTCTCCATAGCGTACCTATAGACCAGGAAGAGCCCTATACATTCCTTAAAAGTCCAATGGATAGAAGTAGGTGCTGGATGGAACCATACATTTTCATCAGCAAACTGTTCAGATATTTCTTAGATCTTTATATAGAGACGGGTGTTTAATCAGATACAGAGGTTTGGCTTCGCAGGGAGAGGGATAAACCTGGTAATAACAGTGTGAAAACGACAGGGATTCAACCACTTCCTCTCACACCTCTCTCTGTCTGTCTGGCTGGGCTGTCTGTCATTGTCCACAGTGTCAGCTTGACTGACAGGTGCCTGGTGAAACGACAGGCTCACTGAGGCGATAACAGACATACAAATAGACTAGAGGAAGAATCCCGCTTCTGTTCCACCCTACTCTTCCCTTTCCTCCTGTCTTCCAGATGATCTGATCCTTTAACCTTTTAGTGGTTTGACGGATATGGGACAGACTGTTACCCAAACCAGTGACCCAGCACTGAGCACACTGCGGTCGATGTGAGCGCTGCCTGTTCATGGAACACTGCTTTCTAAGTGACGGTATAGGTCTTTCTATGTTGAGTGGCTCCAGTCTCAGTGGAGTGGAAAGGTGCCCTAAGGATTTGCCCACCTGCTCTACTGCCAACCTAACCTCCTGCCTCTCCCTCTCCCCCACTATGCTTTAATTGCCCGCGGTGGGATGCAGCTCGGGTCCTTGGAAAGGGGCGTACTCGAGGACTGCCTGTCCAGATCGATGTGGTCACGGTTCATTTCACAGCCTGGACGGCAGTTCTGAAAGACCCCTGTCCATATACTGACTAAAGCTGTCTGTCTGTCGCCATAGGAAGGCCTCTGTCTGTCCATGTCCACAGTAAATTCCCCTGTCTGTCCATATTGAGCCTCAGACTCTGCCAGACCAGGTCTCCCAGCTTCTCATCAACCCCAGATAGAGCCATGGCCAGGTCTCGACCTCTCCTCCCTATGGAACACATTCACACAGCTTTCTGTGGCTCTCTGTGGGGTTCACACCTCATTTGATCTAGAGGAGGAATTATTCTCCCTGTTGTGGAGAGGGATGTGGCAAGAGGTAGGGGGTCAGGGGTTAAAAGTCTGTGGTACTACCCACCACATGTCCAGGCAGGTGGAGTAGTCTGTGGATCCCAGGAGGACATCAGGGGGGCGGTACCACAGGGTCACCACCTCATTGGAGTAGGTGTGGCTGGGGACTGACTTAGCCCGTGCCAGACCTGCAGGAGAGAACACACACACACTGTAAGGAATAACTAGTGGGAACAGAAACATAATATGTTAACTGTATCATTGAATGCCCTCCACTGCGGCTCCATAAGATGAGAGAAAAGCTGGTGCAAAGCAGAGCAGGTCTTGCCTGAGGTGCTCTTTGACATGGACCCTGGGTACCAACAGGACCAGGGCTATCAGAATACCAATCAGACATACTCAAAGCTACAACAGACCATCTCCATACACTACATCTAACATCGAGGACACCGCTCCCTAAACTGATACAGTATTGTGTGTGAACTGAGTGTGTGTGTACAGTATGTGTGTGTGTGTGTGTGTGTGTGTGTGTGTGTGTGTGTGGGTGGGTGGGTGCATGCATGTGCTGGCACTGCAGAGCCAGCTAGTTTTAATGAGTCTGGTGGCATTTAGCTAGCTGTCCTCCCAGGTGGTGAGACTGGTTCATTATAGCATTTAGCTTAAACAGCCAAGATTTCCTCCCCCTTTTGCCAGCCCCCTGTGTGTGTGTGTGTGTGTGTGTGTGTGTGTGTGTGTGTGTGTGTGTGTGTGTGTGTGTGTGTGTGTGTGTGTGTGTGTGTGTGTGTGTGTGTGTGTGTGTGTGTGTGTGTGTGTGTGTGTGAGGGCAGGGTGATGCAGGGCAGGGAGTAGTTAACATGTCCCTATGCCAGAACAGACCCAGGCTTCCAGGAGAGAGGGAGGTTGAGCCAGGCTTCCTCACAGTCTAACACTATAATTTACAGACTAATCTGACCTGTAAACAATAGGCTGTGTCACAGAGAGGAGAGACCAATATCCCAGACACACTGAGAGCCTATCATTTACACTGCGTGTGCTGTGAGGTGTGTGTGTGTAGGGGGGACTGGGAGGTTAACGCTGGGCAGGAGCAGGGAGAAGATATCTAATCATCATAAAAAGGCCAGAATAATAGACTGAATGGGTAGTTACAGTATATGGGTTGTCTGGCTGTAGGTTCATCTGAAAGATAGAGAGATGGAGAGAGAAAGACAGGGAGGGAAGGTAGAGGAAGGAGAGAAATGGAAAGAGAAAGACAGGGAGGGAAGGTAGATGGAGGAGAGAGATGGAAAGAAAAGGCAGGGAGGGAAGGTAGAGGAAGGAGAGAGATGGAAAGAGAAAGACAGGGAGGGAAGGTAGAGGAAGAGAGAGATGGAAAGAGAAAGACAGGGAGGGAAGGTAGATGGAGGAGAGGGATGGAAAGAGAAAGACAGGGGGAAGGTAGATGGAGGAGGGATGGAAAGAGAAAGACAGGGAGGGAAGGTAGAGGAAGGAGGGAGATGGAAAGAGAAAGACAGGGAGGGAAGGTAGGAGGAAGGAGAGGGATGGAAAGAGAAAGGACAGAGGGAGAGGAAGGAAGGTAGAGGAAGAGAGAGATGGAAAGACAAAGACAGGGAGGGAAGGTAGATGGAGGGATGGATGGGAGAAAGACAGGGAGGGAAGGTAGATGGGATGGAGGGAGAAAGGCAGGGAGGGAAGGTAAAGGAAGGAGAGAGATGGAAAGAGAAAGACAGGGAGGGAAGGTAGCGGGAGGAAATGGAAGGAGGGAGAAAGGCAGGGAGGGAAGGTAAACAGAGGAAAGGGATAGAGGGAGAAAGGCAGGGAGGGAAGGTAGAGGGAGGAAAGGGATGGAGGGAGAAAGGCAGGGAGGGAAGGTAGATGGAGGAAAGGGATGGAGGGAGAAAGACAGGGAGGGAAGGTAGATGGAGGAAATGGATGGAGGGAGAAAGGCCTGGAGGGAAGGTAGAGGGAGGAGAGGGATAGATGGAGAAAGAGAGGGAGTGATAGGAAATAGTGGGGGTGTGTACTGTATTTACACTCCAGGACCTAGATGATTGGATTCCCTCTCCTCCACTCCTCCAGTGTAGTCACCACGGTAACAGCACGAAACAGGCAGATGGACACATTGCTCTTTCTATAAAATGGTGACTGCCCGGTGGCCCTGACATTCTACATCAGAGCACACCTGAGAGACCTACTGCAGCGAGAGGCTCCATTTCAAAAGGCCTTCACACACATGCACCAACGCACACAACAACCTTCATACCTTCAAACACTGACACTCCTGGCATTGAGACAACAGTTTCACACTATACAACCGGTGTGGCTCCTGGCTGGCCTTCCATTCCAGGTCGCCCCGGAATGAAGGTCACACACCCACGTATATGCAGGCAAGCACACACACACACACACACACACACACACACACACACACACACACACACACACACACACACACACACACACACACACACACACACACACACACACACAGGTAGCCCTGGGTGTGAAGTTCAGTAGTGAATTATACATCACACTGTGTCCCCATGGCAACACCAGGGGTCAGAGAACAGAGGGCAGGAGAGGAGGAGGAAGAGAAGAGGGGGTTGAAGAAGAATACAGCCAGAGAGGAGACTGAAATAGACTCCATATCCCCCCTGGGACAAACAACTCAAGCCTTCTTTTGAAGTTCACTCTGAAGTCAAATGACTTTCAGATATCTCTGTGTAGCCTCCTCCTCATCTTCCTCATCTTCCTCCTCCTCCCCACCTCCTCGGCTGCTGTGTCTAAAGCTACAATAAATCCATGGGGAGAAAGAAACAAGAGGAGCAAATTATATATATATTTTTTAAAACAGCATTCATCATTACAAAAAACACTGAAAAACAATCTTGCAGATGCGGCAAATGCACAATTTGTTTCCGTCATGAAATGTGTAGCCAGAATAGAAAACAGGGTAAATTAAATAATGTGTCACTCCTCTCCAGCATCACCCCAGTCTAATATATCATGATGAATGTCTGATTGTGTGATTTGTAATAATACCCCCTGCTCATATCTCTAATATATATATATAACAAAACTAGATATAAAATGGCTTTAAAATATTCTATAATGCTTTGGAAGTAATTTTGCATACTTGCACGGGTTTCTGGTGGCAATAACTGATTGTGTGCGCTTGGCAGGTAATTTATGTCTGGTCTGATAGAATCTGGGTAATGTGTGACGTGTGTGTGCGTGCTGGTGTGTGTGTGTCAACATGGCGTTGGCATGCATACTGCTATTGCTTCTTCATGGTCTGGGATCAAGACATTAACATTTTGATTCCCCTTTGCTTATCAAACACACACACACGTACGCACACATACACACTCAAACAAGCAAAACTAGTATTTAGGATCAGAAAAATGTTTTATTCCCTCTGCTAAGAAAATCCCATGAGAGACAGTTGGCTCACATGCTGAATTAATTAATCCATCCAAACATGGGCTTTTCAACTTCCTGTGATTCTCCCCACTTCTCCTCTCATATAGAGTAGTAATAATTAAAGGTATGTGGTGGATCACCTGCCACCTGCCTCTCTGTCTGTCTATCACAGCCTGTCTCTCTGTCTGTCTATCACAGCCTGTCTCTCTGTCTGTCTATCACAGCCTGTCTCTCTGTCTGTCTATCACAGCCTGTCTCTCTGTCTGTCTATCACAGCCTGTCTCTCTGTCTGTCTATCACAGCCTGTCTCTCTGTCTGTCTATCACAGCCTGTCTCTCTGTCTGTCTATCACAGCCTGTCTCTCTGTCTGTCTATCACAGCCTGTCTCTCTGTCTGTCTATCACAGCCTGTCTCTCTGTCTGTCTCTCTGTCTGTCTATCACAGCCTGTCTCTCTGTCTGTCTATCACAGCCTGTCTCTCTGTCTGTCTATCACAGCCTGTCTCTCTGTCTGTCTATCACAGCCTGTCTCTCTGTCTGTCTATCACAGCCTGTCTCTCTGTCTGTCTATCACAGCCTGTCTCTCTGTCTGTCTATCACAGCCTGTCTCTCTGTCTGTTTATCACAGCCTGTCTCTCTGTCTGTCTATCACAGCCTGTCTCTCTGTCTGTCTGTCTGTCTATCACAGCCTGTCTCTCTGTCTGTCTCTCTGTCTGTCTATCACAGCCTGTCTCTCTGTCTGTCTATCACAGCCTGTCTCTCTGTCTGTCTATCACAACCTGTCTCTCTGTCTGTCTGTCACAGCCTGTCTCTCTGTCTGTCTATCACAGCCTGTCTCTCTGTCTGTCTATCACAGCCTGTCTCTGTCTGTCTATCACAGCCTGTCTCTCTGTCTGTCTCTCTGTCTGTCTATCACAGCCTGTCTCTCTGTCTGTCTCTCTGTCTGTCTATCACAGCCTGTCTCTCTGTCTGTCTATCACAGCCTGTCTCTCTGTCTGTCTATCACAACCTGTCTCTCTGTCTGTCTATCACAGCCTGTCTCTCTGTCTGTCTATCACAGCCTGTCTCTCTGTCTGTCTATCACAGCCTGTCTCTCTGTCTGTCTATCACAGCCTGTCTCTCTGTCTGTCTATCACAGCCTGTCTCTCTGTCTGTCTATCACAGCCTGTCTCTCTGTCTGTCTATCACATCCTGCCTCTCTGTCTGTCTATCACAGTCTGTCTCTCAATCACAGCCCATTTCACCACACTAAGTAATCCCCAATGAGATAGGCAGCAAACAGCACACATCCCAGTCAAGTCATTCCCTGCATACATGCACACACACACACACACACACACACACACACACACACACACACACACACACACACACACACACACACACACACACACACACACACACACACACACACACACACGCACGCACACACACACACAACACACACGGACACTCCCTGTAGGGCCTGTGTGTCTAGGTGTAAGCAAACAGCACACAGGGGAAGTCCTGGTGCTCCATGAGGATTCCTCTGACGTTCCAACCAGATTCCTGCATCTCCATTGTCACATTGCTGCACTCTCCACAGATCATTATCCTCACCAGCTGTCTTCAAACTATATCACTACAACACACCCGTGCACACACACCAATCCCAACGCTCCGAGGGACTCGAATCGAATCCCTAGGGAAAAAACAAAACAGTGCCCTCCAGCACACACACACACACACACAAAACCTGACAAGGGAGGGAGGAAGATAAGTGTCTTTTTGTGGATACAGTATAGAACAAGTGACATCATCACTGCAATGTACTGTATCTATTGGTGGATTGTTAAACCAATGGCTGGATACATGTAGGTATTTGGATAGGTATTTGCAAGATGATTGTAATTTGCAGCATTGTTTTCAGGTTACCTATGGGACATTTGTTGGTTCTGTTTCACTACAAGCTCAGCACAGAACATGTTGATAGTCTTATAATACCTCCCACAGTAGCCTGCGTCTGTTTCAAGGTGAGGCCTCCATCCAGCCAGACATAATAAAGTGTGATTGTGGAGGAAATGGAGGGAATGGTCTTTGTGAGGCTCCTACACACAGCAGGGCAGAGAACAAAGACAATCAGAGAGAGAGAGGAGAGCCCCACTTTCCATTTCTGCTGCCATACAATGGATACAATTAGCAGAGATGGAGTTGGCCCCGGGCCCATTGACTGGAGCAGGATTAGAGAGGAGAGAGACACCGCTCAGAGGAGAGAGAAGGGAGAGGACTCTCATAGTATACACACTGAGATATCAAATCAAATTTTATTGGTCACATACACATGGTTAGCAGATGTTAATGCAAGTGTAGCGAAACGCTTGTCCTTCTCGTTCCGACAGTGCAGTAATATCTAACAAGTAATCTAACAAGTTCACAACAACTACATTGTACATTATACACACAATGTAAGGGGATAGAATAAGAATATGTACATATAAATACAAATATATGGATACGCAATGGCCGTGCGGCATAGGCAAGATGCAATAGATGGTATAAAATACAGTATATACAGTACATATGAGATGAGTAATATAGGATATGTAAACATTATTAAAGTGGCATTATTTAAAGTGACTAGTGATACCTTTATTAAATCAATCTATTAAAGTGGCCAGAGATTTGAGTCTGTATGTTGGCAGCAGCCTCTCTATGTTAGCGATGGCTGTTTAACAGTCTGATGGCCTTGAGATAGAAGCTGTTTTTCAGTCTCTCGGTCCCAGCTTTGATGTACCTGTACTGACCTCTCCTTCTGGATGATAGCGGGGTGAACAGGCAGTGGCTCGGGTGGTTGTTGACCTTGATGATCTTTTTGGCCTTCCTGTGACATCAGGTGTTCTAGGTGTCCTGGAGGGCTGGTAGTTTGCCCCCGGTGACGCGTTGTGCAGACCGCACTACCCTCTGGAGAGCTTTGCGGTTGACGGTGGTGCAGTTGCCGTACCAGGTGGTGATACAGCTTGACAGGATGCTCTCAATTGTGCATCTGTAAAAGTTTGAGGGTTTTAGGTGACAAACCAAATTTCTTTAGCCTCCTGAGGTTGAAGAGGTGCTGCTACATCGATGTTATCGTCTGAGGCTATGCAGAACATATCCCAGTCCACTTAATTGAAGTAGCCTTGAAGTGGGTAATCTGATTGGTCAGACCAGCAGTGTCTAGACCTAAGCATGAGCTCTTCCTATTTTAGTTTCTGCCTATAGGAGGGGAGCAACAAGATGGAGTCATGGTCAGATTTGCCAAAGGGAGGGCAGGGGAGGGCCTTGTATGCAGCGCGGAATTTAGAGTAGCAGTGGTCCAGTGTTTTGCTCGAGCGGGTACAATAATCAATGTGCTGGTAGAATTTAGGTAGCCTTGTTCTCAAAATATCTTTGTTAAAATCCCCAGCTACAATATACGCAGCCTCAGGATATATGGTTTCCAGTTTACATAGAGTCCAGTGAAGTTCTTTCAGGGCCGTCGAGGTATCTGCTTGGGGGAACATACACAGCTGTGACAATAATCGAAGAGAATTCTCTTGGGAGATAATGCGGTCAGCATTTGATTGTAAGGAATTTTAGGTCAGGTGAACAAAAGGGCTTGAGTTCCTGCATTTTGTTATGATTACACAATGAGTCGTTAATAATGAGGCATACACCCCTGCCCTTCTTCTTACCAGAGAGATGTTTGTTTCTGTCGGTGCGGCGCATGAAGAGACCCGGTGGCTGAACTGACAACATATCCCGAGAGAGCCATGTTTCCGTGAAACAGAGAATTTTACAATCTCGTCCACCTTGTTGTCTAGAGACTGGAAATTGGCAAGTAACATGCTCGGAAGCGGTGGATGGTGTGCTCGCCTTCTAACCAGGAGGTCGCTCTGTCTGCCTCACTGTGGCGACGACGTTGTTTTGGGTCGGCCTCTGGGATTAGAACCAATGTCCAGGGTGGAGGTCCGAACAAAGGTTCCATTTTGGGAAAGTCGTATTCCTGGTCATAATGTTGGTAAATTGACATCGCTTTTATATCCAATAGTTCTTCCCGGCTGTATGTAATAAGATTAAGATTTTCTGAGATAACAAAGTAAGAAATATTACAGAAATAAAAACGAATTACTGCATAGTTTCCTAAGGACACACACACACACACAGACACACACAAACACACACACACACTTATGTACGGGAGCACACACATACAGATGAGCACACACATACAGATGAGCACACACATACAGATGAGCACACACATACAGATGAGCACACACATACAGATGAGCACACACATACAGATGAGCATACACATACAGATGAGCATACACATACAGATGAGCATACACATACAGATGAGCATACACATACAGATGAGCGTACACATACAGATGAGCATACACATACAGATGAGCATACACATACAGATGAGCACACACATACAGATGAGCATACACATACAGATGAGCATACACATACAGATGAGCACACACATACAGATGAGCATACACATACAGATGAGCATACACATACAGATGAGCATACAGACAGCATACACATACAGATGAGCATACACATACAGATGAGCATACACATACAGATGAGCATACACATACAGATGAGCACACACATACAGATGAGCATACACATACAGATGAGCATACACATACAGATGAGCATACACATACAGATGAGCACACACATACAGATGAGCACACACATACAGATGAGCATACACATACAGATGAGCACACACATACAGATGAGCATACACATACTGATGAGCATACACATACAGATGAGCACACACATACAGATGAGCACACACATACAGATGAGCACACACATACAGATGAGCGTACACATACAGATGAGCATACACATACAGATGAGCACACACATACAGATGAGCACACACATACAGATGAGCACACACATACAGATGAGCACACACATACAGATGAGCGTACACATACAGATGAGCGTACACATACAGATGAGCACACACATACAGATGAGCACACACATACAGATGAGCACACACATACAGATGAGCACACACATACAGATGAGCACACACATACAGATGAGCACACACATACAGATGAGCATACACATACAGATGAGCACACACATACAGATGAGCACACACATACAGATGAGCACACACATACAGATGAGCACACACATACAGATGAGCGTACACATACAGATGAGCATACACATACAGATGAGCATGAGCACACACATACAGATGAGCACACACATACAGATGAGCACACACATACAGATGAGCGTACACATACAGATGAGCATACACATACAGATGAGCATACACATACAGATGAGCATACACACATACAGATGAGCACACACATACAGATGAGCACACACATACAGATGAGCACACACATACAGATGAGCATACACATACAGATGAGCACACACATACAGATGAGCATACACATACAGATGAGCATACACATACAGATGAGCACACATACATACAGATGAGCATACACATACAGATGAGCATACACATACAGATGAGCATACACATACAGATGAGCACACACATACAGATGAGCACACACATACTGATGAGCACACACATACTGATGAGCACACACATACAGATGAGCACACACATACAGATGAGCACACACATACAGGTGAGCACACACACACATTTGCAATTCAGCCTCACACAAAGAAACAATGTCTTAGTTACGACTGTCTTCTTTGATGATACACACTTGACACATTACACAGTAACACACACTTGTGACAGTTCAAGCGGTGCAGGTATGTGTGTCTGTGGCCCTTGTGAGAGTTAAGTGACCCCAGTGAGGGTGTGTGAAGTACAGTGTGTGTGTGTGTGTGTGTGTGTGCGTGCGTGCGTGCGCGTGCGTGTGTGTGTATGTGTGTGAGTGTGTGTGTGTGTGCGTGTGTGAGATAGGTGATTACCGTCACCTTGGCACCATCGTAAAAACACACACATAAACACACACTACTTCAGTTGTTCTGTCCTTCAGTCTAATCATCTAAGCTTTTCATAACCCTCACTTGTTCGCCTTTAATTGTGATACTCATTAGGACAGCGAAACACACAAAGAGCTGAGGATGATTCTGGATCAGGTCCAGAAACAAATCAACCAGCAGGGACACAGAACCCATGCCACAGTCAGTCAGCCTTATCTCCCCTCTCTCTCCTCCCCTTGATTCTCTCCAAGCCCCTCAATCCTCCCCCTTATCCCCATTTCCCACTACCTTCTCATCTCCTCTCCCTTCTATCCACCTTCCCGTTCCCCAGTACCCTCTGCCTCTCCTTTCAGAACACACACACGGCGCTGCCTACAGCCTCTACTCAGCATCTAAATGAGATCCCCTAGGCTAGGCTGACCATGTCTATGTGTGTGTGAATCCACAGCAGTATTTCCATGGGATTTCCATTCTTTCTCATTTAGCATGTTGTCCATTATTTTCTAATTGCCTTCCAGTAATATGTCTACTCTATAATGAGGAGGGTTTTACATTATTGATGAAGGTGTCCCCCCTGCCTGGGTGGCTAGAGGGATGGATGGAGGGGTGAATTGAGGGATAGAGAGATGATTTCCTGTGAGGCAGTCTTTGTCTGGTCTGTGGTGCCAGTCTGAGCCGGTAGTTCTACCGACTCTGGAAACCAGTCAAAACATGTGGGTAGTATTTACAGAACTGGGCAACATATTTACAGAGCTGGGCACCATGAAAGGAGACCAGCCATATGGTGCTACTGCTTCTGGAGAGGTCTAACACACACACACACACACACACACACAAAAGACAGAGAGATAGAGGGAAAGAAAGAGAATGGACAAAGCGAGAGAGAGAAGAGAGAAAGAGGGATAGAGAGAGAAGAGAGAAAGAGGGATAGAGAGAGAGCGAGGAGAGAGAAACAGTAAAAGAGTGCTAGTCAGACACAAAGCAAAGCCACCTACCGAAGTCGGCCAGTTTGAGTTCTCCAGTGTCAGAGATGAGCAGGTTCTGAGGCTTGAGGTCGCGGTGCAGGATATACCTCTGGTGGATGTAGGACAGACCTCTCAGCAACTGGTACAGGAACAACTGATAGACAGAGAGGAGATCCACCGATAATCATTCATCATTAGATGTAATATCTATGAATGATTCGATCATTCAATTCATGGATCATAAGTTCATTAGATTCATAAGAAATGTAATTAGAGTAGGCTAATCAGGAATCATTCAAACAATGTATATCATGTGTCTCCGATGGATTTCCAAGTCACCCACTATGTTGTCTCAATAGCAATATAGCAATACTTCTAATGTTTTTATTTGACATCCTGCTATTTGTCCATCTAGTATCTACATCTCTCTTCTTCTCCATCTCTCTGGCTGCTTCATAGCATTGTTTGGACTCATACGTAACAGAGAAAGGCTATCCGGCACCTAGACGAGTCATAACAGCATTCCATCAGTAGGAGGTGTTAATGTCCTCATTCAGCCTCAACACAACAACAGCCCTGGTATATTAACTTCCACAACTCATTTACACCATTCATTTACACCATTAACTCTATAACGCTTGCACGCACACGCACAAACCCACAACCTCACTCGCACACACTCACACGCTCACTCCACTCCCTAACGTCAATACTAGCCAATCAACCCAGAACTCCTCTCCCATCTTTTCCTCAGCTTGGACTATTGACCAGTGATCAAATAGATGTCCTCACAAAGACCATCTGATCTCACACATCAATAACAAATAGTGACTGGTTTAGTTGAAGGCTTGAGAGGAGATCAATAAATAAACAATATAAATAAAAAATAATAATAAACGTCTGTTCTATTTATGAATATGTCATAATATGTCATAAATATATCCCAACAAAGTGGTTTTCAGTTACATTCAAATGTTAACAATGGGAAATGGGTGAGGAAATAAGCATCAACACAAAATAAACTGTGAATAAATGTCCTCATATTTACTATTTTTTCTCTGACAGCACCTGAAAACAACATCAATGTCTATGGCCCTTTCAGATCCAGTGGTTTTTGTTCACTTTGCATCAATCAACCAATAATGAATTCTGAATCTGTGCAACTGCTGATCCTCCATTTCAACATTCTAATCTTTCATTGCAATTTCTCTTCCCAGCAGCACTAGCAGGGTCTCGGCCAATTAGGCAGAGCGAAAACCATGGAGTCCAATCAGGGATCAGCCCTGTCTGGCATCTGGAGTCACCGGGTCAACAGTTTAGCATTCCTCAACTCGGCAGGCGGGCGATATGCGAAACAACACACAATGCTGGAAATTAGCATGAGAAATGTGTGTTTACTCATGTATAACAAAACACACTCGTCAAAAGGCCCTGCCTCATTAAGTGGGCTAGGCAATCAAAAGGTTACTCATTTATTCACTCCCCTCTCTCTGCAAACGAAACATCAAAACGCTGCTTAAAAATAACTCTTATTGTCGACGACAGGAAAACTGAGAATTCTGTCAAATTAGCATATTATATGGTAGAAAGTAAAATACAAGAGCAAAGATATTTCAGGTGGACTTCAAATGGTGTTTGATTGGAGTTTAGCTGAGAGCTGGGCTGAGTTGAGTGCTTGTGCTTTTCAAATGCATAACGTATGTCTTTACATGTATGTAAAAGCTCGACAGGCCTGCTCTATGAAACTCTATTCCATGTGTAGCCCTAGACTGTAGTCACACTCACTAGCCCAACACGGTCACTGTACTAGCAGGACATTTGGCCACGTGACAGACATGACATCTGCTAGATGACTGGTCTCCCCATCTGGCTTAAAATGCTAAAGGCATCACTAGAATTATTATTTTTTTGAAAGAGAGACAGAGAGACAGAGAGAGAGAGAGAGAGAATGAGAGAGAGAGAGAATGAGAGAGAGAGAGAGAGAGAGAGAGAGAGAGAGAGAGAGAGAGACAGAGAGACAGAGAGACAGAGAGACAGAGAGAATGAGAGACAGAGAGAATGAGAGAATGAGAGACAGAGAGAATGAGAGAGAGAGAATGAGAGAATGAGAGAGAATGAGAGAGAGAGAGAGAGATGAGAGACAGAGAGACAGAGAGAATGAGACAGAGAGAATGAGAATGAGAGACAGAGAGAATGAGACAGAGAGAATGAGAGAGAGAGAATGAGAGAATGAGAGAGAGAGAGAGAGAGAGAGAGAGAGAGAGACAGAGAGACAGAGAGAATGAGAGAATGAGAGAATGAGAGACAGAGAGAATGAGAGACAGAGAGAATGAGAGACAGAGAGAATGAGAGACAGAGAGAATGAGAGAGAGAGAGAGAGAGAGAGAGAGAGACAGAGACAGAGAGAATGAGAGACAGAGAGACAGAGAGAATGAGAGACAGAGAGAATGAGAGACAGAGAGACAGAGAGAATGAGAGACAGAGAGAGAGAGAGAGAGAGAGAGAGAGAGAGAGAGAGAGAGAGAGAGACAGAGAGAATGAGAGACAGAGAGAATGAGAGAATGAGAGACAGAGAGAATGAGAGAGAGAGAGAGAGACAGAGAGAATGAGAGACAGAGAGAATGAGAAGAAGAATGAGAGACAGAGAGAATGAGAGACAGAGAGAATGAGAGACAGAGAGAGAGAGAGAGAGAGAGAGAGAATGAGAGAGAGAGAGAGAGAGAGAGAGAATGAGAGACACAGAGAGACAGAGAGAGACAGAGAGACAGAGAGAGACAGAGAGAATGAGAGACAGAGAGAATGAGAGAATGAGAGACAGAGAGAATGAGAGACAGAGAGAATGAGAGACAGAGAGAATGAGAGAATGAGAGAGAGAGAGAATGAGAGAGAGTGAGAATGAGAGAGAGAGAGAGAGAGAGAGAGAGAGAGAGAGAGAGAGAGAATGAGAGACAGAGAGAGAGAGGGAGAGAGAATGAGAGAGAGAAGGGGGAAAGAGAAATACAGAGAAAGATAAAGAGAGGTGGTGATACAGAGACAGAGAGAACCAGACAGAGCGAGGGAGTGATCTAGAAGGGCAGAGGAATGAAAAGAAAGTCAGGTAGAGAGAAAGAGAGGAGAGAACAGGGGCAGCGGTGAGAATGGGATGAAACAGAGGAGGGAGGGGAGGTGAGGGGGTAGAGAGTTTAAGCTGCCTTGCTGGAAAGTCAATAGCAGCCAGCCGCCCGCTCCCCAGAATATCAATAGTGTCACCCCACCTCCTCTCCCCTCTAGGGATTTCCACTGCACAATGGACGGATGATACATAATTATGAGATGGTGAGAGGCATTTTACACACTAACCATGAACAGATAGAAACAACCTCTTCTTATGAGGGTCTAGATATTCCCATCATGAAACAGCTTCACAATGCATTCCCTCATTGGCAATGGACTGCAGTAATTAGTAGACAACAACCGTGGGCCGGGGTGTTAGGAACATAATTAATCATTAGTTGTGCTGTATACTAATTGCAGTGTGTGTGTGTGCGCGCGCATGTGCATGTGTGTTATCCCGTATGTGTGTTGAAAATGGCAGATTTTGTCATTGATAAGTGCATAAATTGGAATGCAGTGTCTGTACAGTAACATCAAATCAAATCAAATGTATTTATATAGCCCTTCGTACATCAGCTGATGTCACAAAGTGCTGTACAGAAACCCAGCCTAAAACCCCAAACAGCAAGCAATGCAGGTGTAGAAGCACGGTGGCTAGGAAAAACTTCCTAGAAAGGCCAAAACCTAGGAAGAAACCTAGAGAGGAACCAGGCTATGTGGGGTGGCCAGTCCTCTTCTGGCTGTGCTGGGTGGAGATTATAACAGAACATGGCCAAGATGTTCAAATGTTCATAAATGACCAGCATGGTCGTATAATAATAAGGCAGAACAGTTGAAACTGGAGCAGCAGCACGGCCAGGTGGACTGGGGACAACCTATTCTCTGACGTCATGCCATACATGACGTCAGAGCTCGGGCTCTCCGCTTCACAGAGCTGTAATGGGCTTTGATTGACAGCCGTTATAAACTTGAGCACTGAGTGTGACAGGAAGATGCCCCCATCCCTTCCGCTAATTGGGCTACGTTTGCACATCAGTTGTTGTCTGAGTGAGGGAAATGCTGTAAATGGAGAGGAGTCCATGTGTTCTGAAAGATGAGACGTTGAGGATTAGAATAAACAAACGCTTTGATGTCATACAAGCCAACCACGCATCCGTGAGTCCAAATGTGCACTTCACCTTTCCGTATTTGAAAACTCATGTCATTAACAGTATCAACCTACAGTACCAGTCTAAAGTTTAACAACCACGGTTTTTTCTTTTTACCACGGTTTTTTCTGTTTAAGAAGTCATCAACACTTTTTGGGGTACTATGATTCCATGTGTGTTATTTCATAGTTTTGATGTCTTCACTATTATTCTACAATGTAGAAAATAGTTTTAAAAAAAACCCTGGAATGAGTATGTGTGTCCAAACTTCTGACTGGTACTGTATATGATCGCTATGTTTGAGCCACAGTTACAAGGATGACATGCGATATACCCTGGATTGTCCTGAACAGAATGAGCCTGTTTGAGCCACAGTTACAAGGACGACATGCGATATACCCTGGATTGTCCTGAACAGAATGAGCCTATGTTTGAGCCACAGTTACAAGGACGACATGCGATATACCCTGGATTGTCCTGAACAGAATGAGCCTATGTTTGAGCCACAGTTACAAGGATGACATGCGATATACCCTGGATTGTCCTGAACAGAATGAGCCTATGTTTGAGCCACAGTTACAAGGACGACATGCGATATACCCTGGATTGTCCTGAACAGAATGAGCCCATGTTTGTCGTATTGTGATGATTCTATGCGCACCAAAATTACAATCTGTTTGTCTGAAGTGTCTTTTAAAAGCCTAACACTGTAAGATTGTATTTTATAACTTAGCTAGTCATGTTGATAATATAATAAGCTTTAAAATGACACCCACCTGACCCAGATTGTGATTTATTACGTTTTGGATTGTGTAAACAACAACAGTAATTGTGTGATGTTGGGGATGCAAGGCTGTGTTCCAAACAAAAAACTACACGTGTGGTTGCTTCAGTTCGTCAATGTCAAAGTAGGAGAGCTCAAAAAAGCACTTTATAATTGAAGGGTCTTTCCCTAAGTCATAACACTTCATGGAAATGACATAGGAACTGTGCACAGTTTGGAAAGGTGTGTGGCGACCTGGATACTGTAACGAGTGCACTGAGAGCCGGGAAGCAAGTTCAGGGAGTGAGTGTTTTAATAAATAAAAGAAACAATGAACACGAAACACCAACATTGCACCGACATGAAACCAGAGTCAATAACACCTGAGGAAAGAACCAAGGGGAGGGGCAGATATAGGGAAGATAGTCAAGGAGGTGATGGAGTCCAGGTGAGTGTCATGAGGCGCAGGTGCGTGAGACGATGGTGACAGGTGTATGGGATAATCAGCAGTCTGATGACCTAGAGGCCAGAGAGGGAGTAAACGTGACAGAGACACCAGTTTAACCTCTCACTCAAACCCCTTGTAATAGCTTTTTCTTATCTTGCACCTACTCCAAAATGTCAAAGATTATTCTTATTATGTTATTATTATTATGTTATGTATCCAGAGTATTTTCAGATTTCAATATTGACAATTGCTGTGAAAGTGTAATGTTTGGATTCAGTCTTGTGTCACGTGAACTGTTGTGACCTCACATTTCTTCATAATCTACAAAATGTTAAATTGCTACCATGGTCATGCATATGCGTTTTATAGTTCTTCTCTTAGAAGCATTTACATTTGGGCCTCTCCATATAAGTCCATTTCCACAAGTGTAAGGGTAAGTGTAATCCAGAAAATCACATTGTATGATTTTTATTTTTAAATTTTACCCCTTTTTCTCCCCAATTTCGTGGTATCCAATTGTTTAGTAGCTACTATCTTGTCTAATCACTACAACTCCCGTACGGGCTCGGGAGAGACGAAGGTTGAAAGTCATGCGTCCTCCGATACACAACCGAACCAAGCCGCACTGCTTCTTAACACAGCGCCATCCAACCCGGAAGCCAGCCGCACCAATGTGTCAGAGGAAACACCGTGCACCTGGCAACCTTGGTTAGCGCACACTGTGCCCGGCCCGCCACAGGAGTCGCTGGTGCGCGATGAGACAAGGATTTCCCTACCGGCCAAACCCTCCCTAACCCGGACGATGCTAGGCCAATTGTGTGTCGCCCCACGGACCTCCCGGTCGCGGCCGGTTACGACAGAGCCTGGGCGCAAACCCAGAGTATCTGGTGGCACAGCTGGCGCTGCAGTACAGCACCCTTAGCCACTGCGCCACCCGGGAGGCCTCATTGTAAGATTTTCAAGTAATTAATTAGCATTTTATTGCATGACATAAGTATTTGATACATCAGAAAAGCAGAACTTAATATTTGGTACAGAAACCTTTGTTTGCAATTACAGAGATCATACGTTTCCTGTAGTTCTTGACCAGGTTTGTACACACTGCAGCAGGGATTTTGGCCCACTCCTCCATACAGACCTTCTCCAGATCCTTCAGGTTTCGGGGCTGTCGCTGGGCAATACGGACTTTCAGCTCCCTCCAAAGATTTCCTATTGGGTTCAGGTCTGGAGACTGGCTAGGCCACTCCAGGACCTTGAGATGCTTCTTACGGAGCCACTCCTTAGTTGCCCTGGCTGTGTGTTTCGGATCGTTGTCATGCTAGAAGACCTAGTCACGACCCATCTTCAATGCTCTTACTGAGGGAAGGAGGTTGTTGGCCAAGATCTTGCGATACATGGCCCCATCCATCCTCCCCTCAATAGGGTGCAGTTGTCCTGTCCCCTTTGCAGAAAATCATCTCCAAAGAATGATGTTTCCACCTCCATGCTTCACGGTTGGAATGGTGTTCTTGCAGTTGTACTCATCCTTTTTCTTCCTCCAAACACGGCGAGTGGAGTTTAGACCAAAAGGCTCTATTTTTGTCTCATCAGACCACATGACCTTCTCCCATTCCTCCTCTGGATCATCCAGATGGTCACTGGCAAACTTCAGACGGGCCTGGACATGTTCTGGCTTGAGCAGGGGGACCTTGCGTGCGCTGCAGGATTTTAATCCATGATGGCATAGTGTGTTACTAATGGTTTTCTTTGAGACTGTGGTCCCAGCTCTCTTCAGGTCATTGACCAGGTCCTGCCGTGTAGTTCTGGGCTGATCCCTCACCTTCCTCATGATCATTGATGCCCCACAAGGTGAGATCTTGCATGGAGCCCCAGATAGAGGGTGATTGACCGTCATCTTGAACCTCTTCCATTTTCTAATAATTGCGCCAACCGTTGTTGCCTTCTCACCAAGCTGCTTGCCTATTGTCCTGCAGCCCATCCAAGCCTTGTGCAGGTCTACAATTTTATCCCTGATGTCCTTACACAGCCTTCTGGTCTTGACCTTTGTGGAGAGGTTGGAGTCTGTTTGATGGAGTGTGTGGACAGGTGTCTTTTATACAGGTAACGAGTTCAAACAGGTGCAGTTAATACAGGTAATGAGTGGAGAACAGGAGGGCTTCTTAAAGAAAAACTAACAGGTCTGTGAGAGCCGGAATTCTTACTGGTTACTTACTGGTGATCAAATACTTATGTCATGCAATAAAATGCAAATTAATTACTTAAAAATCATACAATGTGATTTTCTGGATTTTTGTTTTAGATTCCGTCTCTCACAGTTGATGTGTACCTATGATAAACATTACAGACCTCTACATGCTTTGTAAGTAGGAAACACTGCAAAATCGGCAGTGTATCAAATACTTGTTCTCCCCACTGTATGTGTATATATTTTCATGTTGCCAATTATTTTATTTTGTCTCTTTTGTAAGCATGTGTTATCAATGGTTAATTCCAATGCATACTGACTGATTTGGGGCAAAGACCAAATTTTTAAAAAGACGTGTCATTCCAATAGATGTATTTTGTGTTCACATTACTTATTCAAACCCTATCAATAGTGAATGAGAGTCCAATCACACACAGTCATGCTGAACTCAACATCATAGAGAAAGCCAACCCCTCGAAACACAAACCTCTAAATCTTCATTGCACCTGAGGGGATAATTAATTAAGTATATTAATTGAATGGAAACCTTGGGAGTCATTGAGAAAACCTCTGAAAGCAGCACTTCACTATATACAGGGGGAGTCAGTTTAGCCCAGCAGTGAGTGAAGGAGAGGTAGGATAGTATGTTAAATGAGCTGAGAAGACAAGAACGCTCCCATCTGCCAGCTACTGTTCCCCTACCGCCCTGTTCCCCATAGTAATTTATCCCAGAAAGCATCTGGGTAGTACTGTCTGTCTTAATGTGGCATGTCATTACTGCATTATCTGCACACATGATTAGGTTACAGAGAGAGGGAAAGGAGAGGAGGAGAAGGGAAAGAGAGGGAGTAGGGAACTCAGGAGTAGTGCTTTGCAGAATTTGTTGAACCTTTTTGGATATGCGCCTTTGTGATGTTATCATTGCATTATACTAACCTCATTTATCAATACTCCACCTGACATTGATACTACACTTGACATTGAGGAATAATGCAATGAGGGTAGCTCATCCTGTACTACATGCTGTTTAAAAAGGATTGTGAAGGTCAACCAATGCCTGCCAGGTAAGGCTGGGAGGTATACCGTATTTACCAAACATAATTAGCTATACAGCCTGATAATACCAGTGAAGGTGTAGAACCAAATCAGCATGTTGTTTGTGCAACAGTATCTTATAAATCGGGTATTCCCAAATTGGGGTACGCGCAATGCCGTCAGGGGTACACCAAATAAAAATGTGATTCACATTCTAGACATTTTCAAACAGTACATTTCTATTTTCCAACGGGGCTATACATTTGCGTGAGTTTTTTCTCTCGCCTGAGTAGCCTTGTTTCAATGCCAAAAATAAAATGAACCCATCTAGTGTTCTGCGAAATAACAACACAATGTCAAATACAGGTAGCCTAGTCAAATAATTAACATCCAATCACATTAACCGTTACTCTCTAGCGGGAAACCTTCACTCTTGCGCAGTTAGAAACGAAACATAACAATTTAAAAAATAAACCACAGGAGTTGTTTGAGCGAGAATAAAGTTATAAAGTTATTGACCAGCAAAGTTATAAATAAAGTTATGTTAATGGGGGGTCAAATAAGGAAGACATCCTCTGGATGGAACCACTGGAAACCAGGACAACAGGAGAGGATATATTTAAAGTACTGGACAGCTTTGTGACATCAAATGGACTTTGGTGGTCAAGATGTGTTGGTATCTGTACTGATGGCGCAAAAGCCACGACAGGGAGACATAGTGGAGTGGTAACGCATATGCAAGAAGTTGCTCCCGACGCCACTTGGGTACACTGCAGCATCCACCGAGAGGCTCTTGCTGCCAAGAGAATGCCTGACAGCTTGGAATACGTTTTGGACACTACAGTGAAAATGGTTAACTTTGTTAAAGCAAGGCCCCTGAACTCTTGTGTATTTTCTGCATTATGCAATGATATGGGCAGCGCTTTTACAACATACAGAAGTGTGATGGTTATCAAGGGGCAAAGTATTGACACATTTTTAAAAATTGAGACGAGCTTAAAGTTTTCTTTACTGACCATAATTTTCACTTGTCTGACCGCTTGCATGATGACGAGTTTCTCATTCGACAGGCCTATCTGGGTGATGTTTTTTCTCGCCTGAATTATCTGAATCTAGGATTACAGGTACTCTCCGCAACTACAGTGCCTTGCGAAAGTATTCGGCCCCCTTGAACTTTGTGACCTTTTGCCACATTTCAGGCTTCAAACATAAAGATATAAAACTGTATTTTTTTGTGAAGAATCAACAACAAGTGGGACACAATCATGAAGTGGAACGACATTTATTGGATATTTCAAACTTTTTTAACAAATCAAAAACTGAAAAATTGGGCGTGCAAAATTATTTTTTTTGCGCCATCAGTACAGATACCAACACATCTTGACCACCAAACTCCTCCCTGGCATTTTTATTACTTGTCATGTCAAACAACACTGTATTCAAAGTGCTCAGTATTATATTCTAACTTTTGAATTAGAATAATCATTATATTTCCATGATTCCATCAGTTCACCCATGTGTTTTGCTCTAAATCGCAACTCAAATTGCAACATTTGGTTAAAAATAAGGCAGAGGTTGTTTTCCCATATCGTGCAACCCTACGTTGTGCAGGAAATGCAGAAATGTATGGAAATGATGAAAATGATTATCAGTTGAAGTTGAATTGAACAGTGTTAAACAATCAGAATGGAGAAAGACTCATTAAAATCACATAGAATGTATATGTTGCTACTCTAGGGCCACACTACTCATACAGCAAGTTTAGAGATTTTATTCTTCAAAAACATCCAATACCATCAAATACTGTCATACCGTCCTTTTTTTGTATTCCGTGATAATGATATTTGGGCCATATTGCCCAGCCCTACTGTCAGGGGTGTCAGTTTCACATCAGTCTATTTGGCTCTCATTAAGAGAACCCCATTCAGCTGACTGGATATAATCACATCAAGAGCATCACTGAGTGGAAGGTTGTTTTGGGTGATGTCATACAGAACAGACAGTTCTATTAAATAATAGGTAGAATACTAAAGGAGAACATTGCAATCAAATAAGTGTATGGGTAAAGGTACATGTTCTGTACTATGCTCTCAGAAGGAGTTCTGTAATAAGACACGCTCCAAACAACACAAACACTTCTCTCTGCTGGCCAGGCTGACTGATAATTGCATTAGCTAGTGAAGGTCTAAGTGTTTTCTGCTAGGTTAATGCTAATGTTATCCAGCCATATCAGACAGCACACACTCTAATAGCTTTTATGTCTCTGATTATTCAACAGGGACACACACACACACACACACACACACACACACACACACACACACACCATAGAAGATATGTATCTTCAGTCAGAAGCTGTTTTTTTCTGAAATAACCTCAACCAGGGAACAAAAACCATTTGAAACCCCATCTGTCATCTGATTGACACACACACACACAAACACAGTCTTGTACAGCTAACCTTGTGGGGACTCACAAATCAGTCCCATTCAAAATCCTATTTTCTCCAACCCCTAAACCTAACCCATACTCTTCCCCTAACCTTAAACCTAGCTCCTAACCCTTAATGTAATTCTAACCTTAAACCCCCTAGAAATAGCATTTGACCTTGTGGGGACTAACAAAAGAAGAATAGTTAAACACACACACACACACACACACACACACACACACACACACACACACACACACACACACACACACACACACACACACACACACACACACACACACACACACACGAGGACAAGCCACTTTCTCTGTTAATCAGAGACACTGTAATGAAGGGAATGAATCTCCAGCAAATTGTCTGTCTACTCTGCTCCTCACTGGTTACAAATATAGCTATTATACCCTCCATTTACAGTTAACACATACTGGAGTGTCTCCGGCTCTTGACACACAAGAGCACCGAAGAGTGGCACATTGGCAAACAGTTCAATACGCCATGCTGCCTCCATCTTGATTTTGATTGCTGATTTTAACGATTGGTCCGGGTCTGTGTCTCTGGTTGTGCCTCAAATGGCACCCTTAGGGACCCTGGTCAAGAGTAGTGTACTACATAGTGCATAGGGGGGCATTTGGGACATAACCTCTGCCTTCACATAGTCAGTTTGTTTTCGTTTCAGCTGCCAGCTCATTAGAGCTCCTCTATACTCTGCCTGTCCTCCCACTAGGGAAAGAATGGTTCTGGTTCTGTTTCCTCTCTCTCTCTTCCTCTCCATCTGTCCTCCCACCATGGAGAGCATTATGGCTAACACTAGCTGCTGGCCCTTTGGGTAACATACATATGTCTGTCTCTGTCTCTGTCTTTGTCTATTTCGTTATGTCTGTCTCTAATTCTACCTTCTAGTCCAGTTTGGACAGAGGAAACATTTATCACAATGTCAGTGTCAGAGGACATTCATCTAGAAACAAATGCCTCTCTTAAAGTATTTCAAAGGCTACATGGTGACACAGTGAGGACACATGTCCTGGCCTGTCGTACACCTGGGACTCTGTTTGCATCCCAAATTATAACATATTCCCTATATAGTGCACTTTTTTTGACTATGGCCCATAGGGCTTTGGTCAAAAGTAGTGCACTATATGGGGAATAGGGTGCCATTTGGGACACAATATATGTTTACAGATTAAGAGGTGGAAGCAGTTTTTTTTCCCCTGACACCCTCTCTGGGAATAATCCTCTATTATTAATACACGCATTTCAATGAGGCAAGCGGTCGGTCGTCAACAGGATAAATACATTACATATGGAAATCCTTAGTGACAATATTAGATATGGAGTGTTACATAACCCACGATGCCTGAACTCCCCCCCCCCTTCTCATATGACTCCTCCACACAACACTCCCCTTTTACACCATCCCTCCCATCCTCCATGACCCCATTCACTCCATCACTCTCCCTACCTTCTCCTCATCCTCAACACACATCTACACAGAGCCACAGGAAAACATTGCTACTCGAACAGTGTGTGTTACTCCTCAACGGTGTAGTTCATTGAAGTAATTTAAGCAAGCCTACAGGACACTGCTCCTATCTAACCGTGTGTGTGGGCATCACTCCTCAGCAGTGTCACTGTAAAAACTGTAGGATTCTATGACATATTAGTGATGCTCAGGACAGTGTGGTTTACTGTAGTAATATAGTCATGATAATGAGCAGCAGTCTTACCTTCACGTTGTCTGGATGCAGTCCTCCTGGGTGCCTGTCCATGTACTGGCACAGGTCTGTGTGCTGTCAGGGAGAAAGAGAGGACCGTTAGATTACAATATGTCGAAATAAAGACACATAAAATCATAAAAACAGATCACAATACAATGCTTTGCAATGAACCAAAAATAAGTCAATATGAAAAATGAAGTTAAATATGTTTGTATAAATGTATTGATGCTGTTCAGTATTTGAAGATATTCATCTGAACTTTAAAAGCAGCAGAGAGAGGTTCTTGGCAGTGAGGATATTGGCTTTTTGTTAATTGTGTTGCTTGTCTTGAATATACCTTGGTCGGAATGTGAGCTTGGTTTGAGGATGGAAAAATCAGCTAATGGAAAAAAGTTATTGGCTTTCATAGCTTTTCCCTTGCTATTCAAAGCAACTCTGACCTACTGTCATCCGTCCATGATAAAATATCAGTAAGGCGCCAGGCTGGAGACACAAACTCAATTGAATTGCAGCAGACGTCACTCGCAACATCTATTTCTTCCCCAGTCTGTCTCCCCTGTCTGCGGATGAATGATATCCGGTCTATATCAACAGAATGATCCACAGAGGGAACCTTTGGTACAAAGCCCTTAACGTGATTGTATGGAGGGATGAGATAGGGAGTGACACTGTCTGTATGTCTTTAGGTGCTGTATGTAAGCAGAATCGTCTGTCCGTCCGATCGCGGGAGAAAAGACGAACTACCCTGATCTGCACTTCACTGATTTATTCTGCCAGCAGACCCGGCGCGCGCACACACACACACACACACACACACACATACATATACACACACACACATACATATACACACACACACACACATATACACACACACACACATATATACACACACACACACACACACACACACACACCACAGCTCGTGGGGCTGGGTGATATTTGTGTACCCCCGCTGCTCCTTGCACCGTCAGATATAAATGTGTTCCCTTTCATGAATAATTCAACCAGACGCTCAAACAAGCTTCAGCCATGCCTGCCCACCTTACTCAAAACCTGCCCTCCCTCCCTCCCTCCCTTTATCTCTCTCTCTCTCTCTGTCTTTCCCTCTCTCCATATCTTTCTCACCCCCACTTTCTCTCCATTTCTTCTCTCTCCCTCTCTCTACCTCTCTCTCTCTCGGTCCCGCTCGCTCCCTGTCAATTGTCATTACCTGCTAGATGAGGAGAATGAATTGATTTGGCTTGGTGTGGAGCCTTCTGTATATGAAAGAGTCTGGAATTACAGGTCTGAACACAGCAGAATAGAACAGCATGAAACTGGCTGAGCTGCAAATAAAAAAACTGTCTCCACACCAACGACAACACACAGATCCACAGTGTTGCATTACCCATTCTGTCAAATATACGCTATCCACTCTGTCCAACATTCACAGTGAGAGAAGGGTGTTCTGTCATAATAAAGACAGATCCTTGTCAACCGTGTCCACTTACAGACAGCATCTTACTTGATGAATATATATACTTGGAATTGGTTAGCTCTTATATTTGCACATGGAGCAGAGAAACAGTATTGAAAGACCTCCACAAACCCCTTTATCCAGCCTGACCTCTGTTCTCCAGGTAATCAAAATGTACACCTTAAGGCCAGAGAGCATCCTCATTAGAATCCCTACAACCAGCTACAGACTGCCCAGGGCCTGGTTCTGTCATCTCTCAGAGGATCTGGTCAGAATGTATTACCAGGAGCAGATGTTCCCACTGACCCTGCTGAACCATGCTGCTTCTGGCCAACAGGGGGCCACACACTAGACTAGCGTACATACAGTACGGTATCAGAGCTGGCTCTTGATCTGATGCACCAGGCCACATAGCACGGATGAAAACAAACATGGAGTGGGATTATTTAGTAGGTTATTCTGAGAGACGGCTGGGTCTTGTATTGCATGTCAACATCAAAGAGGTTGAGCTATTAAGATACAGTATATGGTCTATTGGAGTAATGCTGAGCAGAGACTTACTACTCCTAGAGGTTGGAGGAGATTGGTATTCTGGCTGGTTTGAACTTATCAGTGGATGTTATCCATATGCATATATGTCAGCAGTAACAGGCCACACTACTCCACAGCAGAGTGAGGGAACTCCTGCTGCTATTGCTGTCCACAGCATGTGTGTGTGTGTATCTGCGTGTACATGTGCATGTGTCTGCATGTGTATGCACGTGTGTGGGTGTGTGTGCGTGTGCACATGCATGTGTATGTGTGCTATGGAAACCTACAGAAACAGCAACCCTCAATTAAAATGTTCCCCCATGAAGCCAGGGCTGGGTTCAAAGCTGGGCATGAAGCTGCCATGCCACTCGTGGTTAGGCCACCATTCTATGGCACTCAGATCACTGTTTCTGTTAAAGCCTGGAGGAAAATATCCCAGGCTTGGGTTCTGTTTTTAACAGGCAAGACTAAACATTACTAAACGTTCCACCATCTTATAAACAAAGTATGTGTGTAAAACTAGCCAGAGCTGTAACGGCCGTCGTCAGTGGAAGAAGGTGAGGACCAAGGTGCAGCGTGGTAAATGTTCATGATTTTTAATAATAATCAAAACTGAACACTGAATAACAAAGAAACAACCGAAACAGTTCTGTCTGGTGCAAATACACAAAGACTGAAAACAATCACCCACAAAACACAATGGAAAACAGGCTACCTAAATATGGTTCTCAATCAGGGACAACGATTGACAGCTGCCTCTGATTGAGAACCATACCAGGCCAAACACAGAAAAAGAAAATCATAGAAAAACTAACATAGACAACCCAACCAAGACAACCCACCCAACTCACGCCCTGACCATACTAAAACAAAAGACAAAAC
>NC_056431.1:12036000-12088500 GCF_018296145.1 Oncorhynchus tshawytscha | reverse complement strand
ACTATTTTCACCATGAGAGTTTAATCTCAGATAAAAGAAGACAGAATCATGTAGAAAGCAGACAAGCAGGAACACCAAAATTGGTGCTTTTATGGAGGTTTGTTATAAACGGTCTCCCATTTGACCCATATACTGGACATTTATTTTGCCTGACCCAGTCTCTGTGTCCTCTGAGAGAACATTGGTGTACCAGCAAACTTTTAATTGTCCCATCAACCCTTTAGTCGGCTTCTCTTGTATCGGAGTGCATCGGAGTTCGCATGAGAACTGATTATTTTAAATCATGTCTAACCCTCCGTCCAGCCATGACTCACACATCACAGACCACTGGCCTTGTTATTGGGAATCGAAGATGGCCACGCCTCCTTGTCCGTCTTGATCCACAAATTAGTAAATCCACAGCTATGGCCTACTCCTCCAATTGTCTCCTTCCTTCACAATGGGGCCTCAATTACTACCCAGGATTCAGTCTCTTACTTACAGTATGCAATCATAATAATTTCCATCTCATCCTACCATCTCACCTCAGATCATGCACAACATAATCTTTCGATTGGGAGGAAAATAGTTTTAATGATATGCCTGTTTTTAAATATACATTGAAAATTGTTCCCTTAATTACACTACCATTGTGATGACTTGTTGTTGAATTACTCTTTTGTTTCCTATCTGGGCAATCTAATCAAGTTAACAGTGTAATGGAGAAAATGACCTTGGAATAGTAATTGATGCCTCAGACAGTCTTGATGATAATAGTGTAATTTATGAGAGTAGTTGACCTAGGAATGATTTGATAACACACATAATAATAACTGAATGACAACCTCAAGAGTTCATCATCAAGATGTCCTCCCTCCTCCGATCTTTGAGATATGATTATAAGTTGGCAACAGCATCACAAACAATCACATTCATCAAACAATGGATGGTTATGTCCTGATTCCATTTGATTTGAGGTGAGTCAGATTTAAAGGTCCTGATTTGGCCTCGTTTTAGATTTGGTCCATTAAGAAATGCTAGCGGCCATGACTGAGTTCAAACGTGTGGTTTGATGTGGGTGTCTCGTGTGTTTGCAGTTGGGAAGCGTTAGCCAAATTATTTAGCCAATTAGCTTCAGCCAGCTGGCGTGCGATCGAGCAAAATTGGTTTGACTTTGGATAGCCTATCTCTGGGGATAGTTAGGGACTGTCACAAAATTACACAATGTAAATGAGACAATATTTTCATGTTGCACACCTTATACCTTTCTCAATAAATGTTTACAACATGTGAATTTATACACTTTAATTGGTTTTTAAGTCATTGACATTTGGAGATTTGGAAATTTTAACATATTGTCCCATATACGTTGTGTAATTTTCTGATGGTCTCTAATCAGCCCCGTAAGGATATCCAAAGGTAACTCAAATTTAACTAGGGCATTACGATTGGGTCGCCTGCAGCTGAACTCCAAATTGATGAATACTTGTGTGCTGCCAGTTGTTGGCATTTGGGCAGGATGAATACAAACCCAACCTTTATTTACATTGTGATTCCGTTCACGAACACAAATTTCACAAAACTCTGTTTTGGATAAGGCTGACTTTCCCCCCCCCCAAAATTAACCTATTTACACTTTGTTGTCAATTTTGACAGTTGAATAAATGTTTCTGACTCATGTCGATGCCAGGCTGTTTTTTAAATGAGAAGTTGGTTTTTAGGGGCAATTGTTGTTCAGGGCACAAGGTGTGGCCAATGGGTCATCTAGCTAACATACACACTGTCACATTCCATTCAGCACCACCAGGGAAAGGACCACATCAGGCCCATGGGCAGCATCTGTACAGTGATTTAACATAACCAGGACCATGGACAGCACTTATATAGGTTATACCAGTCAAACTATTGACAAATCAGGACCACAGACAGGGTCTGTACAGTCAATCTAACTACACCAGGAACATTAACAAAGTCTGTACAGTGACTCTACCCATGACAATCACGCAGAGCACCTTTCAAAGTTACCACCAGTCAATCTAATCATATCAGCACCACAGACAGCACCTACACCCCCTGAAGCTGTACTCCAACCCTGCAGTCTGCACAATAAGGGCGGGTGACATCCACCTTTGATGGTGAACCTGGCTTTTTCCCCCCTTTATAACAACACATGAAAACAAAGAGCACATAGAGATATACTTAGATCACAAGGAGATAAATGCATTGGTGTGCTGAAATACTTCAGCTTATTTGTGAGAAAAGTAGTAGCCATTACTACAGAATGGTCAATAGGGGATTACATATAAACATGTCTGACAAAAGTGAGAAGATAAGGGGGTGGTAGTTACTTGACCAGTCCACAATGAGTGCTGCACTACAGAGGTGGACTGAGACAGAGAAAAGTGGGGATGAGTCATCTATAGGATGCACCCACAAACAGAGATTGAGAGAGAGAGAGAGAGAGACAGACATAAGAGAGCAAGAGAATGGTTCAAACTTAGAGAAAGAGATAAAAAAATATATATTGTTCTATATTGTTTTCAATAAGCAATGTGGCAGAGTAAATATAGAGTATTATTATGTGTAGTAATGTGGCAGAGTAAATATAGAGTATTATTATGTGTAGTAATGTGGCAGATTAAATATAGAGTATTATTATGTGTAGTAATGTGGCAGAGTAAACAGAGTAGTATTATGTGTAGTAATGTGGCAGAGTAAATATAGAGTATTAGTATGTGTAGTAATGTGGTAGATTAAATATAGAGTATTATTATGTGTAGTAATGTGGCAGAGTAAATATAGAGTAGTGTTATGTGTAGTAATGTGGCAGAGTAAACAGAGTGGTATTATGTGTAGTAATGTGACAGAGTAAATATAGAGTATTTTTATGTGTAGTAATGTGGCAGAGTAATCAGAGTGGGATTATGTATAGTAATGTGGCAGAGTAAATATAGAGTATTATTATGTGTAGTAATGTGGCAGAGTAAATATAGAGTATTGTTATGTGTAGTAATGTGGCAGAGTAAACAGAGTAGTGTTATGTGTAGTCAATTGGCAGAGTAAATATAGAGTATTATTATGTGTAGTGATGTGGCAGAGTACATATAACGTATTGTTATGTGTAGTAATGTGGTAGAGTAAATATAGAGTAGTATTATGCGTAGTGATGTGGCAGAGTAAACAGAGTAGTATTATGTGTAGTAATGTGGCAGAGTAAATATAGAGTATTATTATGTGTAGTAATGTGGCAAAGTAAATATAGAGTATTGTTATGTGTAGTAATGTGGCAGAGTAAACAGAGTAGTATTATGTGTAGTCAATTGGCAGAGTAAATATAGAGTATTATTATGTGTAGTGATGAGGCAGAGTACATATAACGTATTGGTATGTGTAGTGATGTGGTAGAGTAAATATAGAGTATTATTATGCGTAGTGATGTGGCAGAGTAAACAGAGTATTATTACGTGTAGTAATGTGGCAGATTAAATAGAGAGTATTATTATGTGTAGTAATGTGGCAGAGTAAATATAGAGTATTATTATGTGTAGTACTGTGACAGAGTAAATACAGTGCCTTCGGACAGTATTCAGACCCCTTGACTTTTTCCACATTTTGTTACGTTACAGCCTTATTCTAAAATGGATTAAATTAATTAATTTCCTCAGCAATCTACACACAATACCCCATAATGACAAGGTGAAAACAGGTTTTTAGAACATTTTGCAAATGTATTAAAAATAAAAAACTGAAATACCTTATTTAAATAAGTATTCAGACCTTTTGCAATGAGACTCGAAATTGAGCTCAGATGCATCCTGTTTCCATTAAGTATCCTTGAGATGTTTCTACAACTTGATTGGAGTCCACCTGTGGTAAATTCCATTGACTAGACATGATTTGGAAAGGCACTGATGGGTTCTTCCAAACTTGAAATATTGTTAATCATCAGGTATCCTATGGAAAAGAGAAGAGCCAAGGTCTGGTTGTTACACCAGAAGTTAATGGTTTTCTGTAGGAGGAATGTATATGCTGGAGTCAATTAAGGTTGAATGTGAGCCAGGGGCTTGGAATGTTACTGAGTAAGGGAAAGGCAATCACATGGCTGCGGTCACTAATAAGGGTGGAGAGCTGTGGATTAGTGAAGAATGGGGTCAGGTCAGGTCACAGTAAGAGGTCAGGTCAGGTCACAGTAAGGGAGAAGGAACAGTTTATTACCCACATCACTTAACTTCCTGCCTAGCAATTAAGATGTATTGTTTCGAGGGAAGGAGGAGACGTCACCTAAATTGGGGTACATGTATATACTTGTGCTGGTGGGAACATGGCTTTGTCTTATGCAGCTGTGTGACCCTGCAGCATTGAAGGTCCCCAAGAACACATTGGCCTCCATCATTCTAAAATGGAAGAAGTTTGGAACCACCAAGACACTTCCCAGAGCTGGCCGCCTGGCCAAACTGAGCAATCGGGGGAGAAGGGCCTTGGTCAGGGAGGTGACCAAGATACCGATGGTCACTCTGGCAGAGCTCTAGAATTCCTCTGTGGAGATGGGATAATCTTCCAGGAGGACAACCATCTCTGCAGAACTTCACCAATCAGGCCTTTATGGTAGAGTGGCCAGACGGAAGCTACTCCTCAGTAAAAGGCACAAGTCAGCCCGCTTGGAGTTTGGCAAAACACAGCTAAAGACTCAAAGACCATGAGAAACAAGAAACTCTGGTCTGATGAAATGAAGATGGGACGACTTGGTCTGAATGCCAAGCGTCACGTCTGGAGGAAAGCTGGCACCATCCCTACGGTGAAACGTGTTGGTGGAAGCATCATGCTTTGGGGATGTTTTTCAGGGGCAGGGACTGGGAGACTAGTCAGGATTGAGGCAAAGATGAACGGAGCAAAATACAGAGAGATCCTTGATGAAAACCTGCTCCAGAGCGCTCAGGACCCCAGACTGGGGCGAGGTTTACCTTCCAACAGGATAACGACACTAAGCACACAGCCAAGAGGATGCAGGAGTGGCTTCGGGAAAAGTCTCTGAATGTCTTTGAATAGCCAAGCCAGAGCCCAGAATTGAACCTGATTGAACATCTCTGGAAAGACCTGAAAATAACTGTGCAGCAACATTCCCCATCCAACTTGACAAAGCTTGAGAGGGCCTGCAGAGAAGAATGGGAGAAATTCCCCAAATCAAACCAGATCAAATTTTATTAGTCACTGACCCAAACCGACAGTGCAGTTTAAAAAAATAAAGATAAGACTAAGAGATAAAAGTAACAAGTAATTAAAGAGGGGCAGTAAAGAATAACAATATACTGTATACAGGGGGGTGCCGGTACAGAGTCAATGTGCGAGGGCACCGGTTAGTTGAGGTAGTATGTACATGTAGGTAGAGTTAATTAAAGTGACTATGCATAGATGACAACAGAGAGTGGCAGTGGTGTGGAGAGGGGGGGCAGCAATGTGAATAGTCTGGGTAGCCATTTGACTAGATATTCCAGAGTCTTATGGCTTGGGGGTAGAAGCTGTTTAGAAGCCTCTTGGACCTAGACTTTGCGCTCCGGTACCGCTTGCCGTGTGGTAGCAGAGAGAACCGTCTATGACTAGGGTGGCTGGAGTCTTTGACCATTTTTAGGGCCTTCCTCTGACACCGCCTGATATAGAGGTCCTGGATGGCAGGAAGCTTGCACCCAGTGATGTACTGGGCCGTTCGCACTACCCTCTGCAGTGCCTTGCGGTCGGAGGCTGAGCAGTTGCCATACCAGGCAGTGATGCAACCAGTCAGGATGCTCTCGATGGTGCAGCTGTAGAACCTTTAGAGGATCTGAGGACCCATGCCAAAACTTTTCAGTCTCCTGAGGGGGAATAGGTTTTGTCGTGCCCTCTTCATGACTGTCATGGTGTGCTTGGACCGTGTTAGTTTGTTGGTGATGTGGACACCAAGGAACCTGAAGCTCTCAACCTGCTACACTGCAGCCCCGTCGATGAGAATGATGGCCATGCTCGGTGCTCTGTTTCATGTAGTCCACAACCATCTCCTTTGTCTTGATCACGTTGAGGGAGAGGTTGTTGTCCTAGCACCACATAGCCAGGTCTCTGACCTCCTCCCTATAGGCTGTCTCGTTGTTGTCGGTGATCAGGCCTACCACTGTTGTATCATTGGCAAAGTTAATGATGGTGTTGGAGTCGTGCCTGGCCATGCAGTGATGAGTGAACAGGGAGTACAGGAGGAGCCTGAGCACACACCCCTGACAGGCCCGTGTTGAGGATCAGCGTGGCGGATGTGTTGTTTCCTACCCTTAACACCTGGGGGTGGCCCATCAGGAAATCCAGGATCCAGTTGCAGAGGGAGGTGTTAAGTCCCAGGGTCCTTAGCTTATTGATGAGCTTTGAGGGCACTATGGTGTTGAACGCTGAGCTGTAGTCAATGAATAGCATTCTCACATAGTTGTTCCTTTTGTACAGATGAGAAAGGGCAGTGTGGAGTGCAATAGAGACTGCATCATCTGTGGATCTTTTGGGGCGGTATGCAATTTGGAGTGGGTCTAGGGTTTCTGGGATGAATGGTGTTGATGTGAGCCATGACCAGCCTTTCAAAGCACTTCATGGCTATGTGGGCAGTGTGGAGTGCTAAAGATCGGTAGTCATTTGGGCACAGGCACTATGGTAATCTGCTTGCGTTCTTGGGCACAGGCACGATGGTAGGCTGCTTGAAATATGTTGATATTACAGACTTGGACAGGGAGAGGTTGAAAATGTCAGTGAAGACACTTGCTAGTTGGTCAGCGCATGCTCGCAGTACACGTCCTGGTAATCTGTCTGGCCCTGCGGCCTTGTAAATGTCGACCTGTCTAAAGGTCTTACTCACATTGGCTGTGGAGAGCGTGATCACACAGTCTTCCCATACAGCTGGTGCTCTCATGCATGTTTCAGTGTTATTTACCTCGAAGTGAGAATAGAAGTTTTCTCATTCGGTAGGCTTGTGTCACCGGGCATCTCTCGGCTGTGCTTCCCTTTGTAGTCTGTAATGGTTTGCAGGCCCTGGCCACATCCGACGAGGGTCAAAGCCGGTAGAGTACGACTCGATCTTAGTCTTGTATTGACGCTTTGCCTGTTTGATGGTTCATCGGAGAGCATAGCGGGATGTCTTATAAGTTTCCGCGTTAGTTCCACTCCTTGAAAGCGGCAGCTCCAGCCTTTAGCTCAGTGCCGATGCTGCCTGTAATCCATTGCTTCTGGTTGGGGTATGTACATATGGTCACCGTGGGGATGACGTCATCAATGCACTTATTGATGAAGCCAATGACAGATGTGGTGTACTCCTCAATGCAAGCAAAACAGTGCTATATCTTAGCATCTGCTTCATCTGACCACTTTTTTTTATCAATCTAGTCATGGGTGCTTCCTGCTTTACATTTTGCTTGTAAGCAGGAATAATATAATTATGGTCAGATCTGCCAAATGAAGGGCGAGCGAGAGCTTTGTATGCATCTCTGTGTGAAGTATAGGTTTTTCAGAGTTATTTTCCCTCTGTTTGCACATTTAACATGCTGATAAAAAATGAGGTAAAACTGATTTAAGTTTCCTTGCATTAAAATCCCCAGCCCCGGGCGGAATACAGCTCATACAATGCTATCTTAGTGCCAGCCTTAGACTGTGGTCGTGTGTAAAAAGCTACAAAGAAATGCAGGTGTGCCAAGCCTGTAGCATCTAACCCAAAAAAACTTGAGGCTGTCATCGCTGCCAAATGTGCTTAAACAAAGTACTGAGTAAAGGGTCTGAATACTTATGTAAATGTAAAATTTGTAATATGTTTTTTAAATATACATTTGCAAAAAAATCTAAAAACCTGTTTTTGCTTTGTCATTATGTGGTATTGTGTGTAGATTAATAAGGTGGGGGGGACATAATACATTTTAGAAAAAGGCCGTAACAAAATGCGTAAAAGTCAAGTGGTCTGAATACATTTTGAATGCACCGTATAGAGTATTATTATGTGTAGTAATGTGGCAGAGTAAATTTAGAGTATTATTATATGTAGTAATGTGGCAGAGTAAATATAAAGTATTATTATGTGTATTGATGTGTAATAATTTGATAAGAACGTAACAAAACCTGTAAACCTCATCCACGTATGACTTGCCACGTCTATGACAACCCAAAGCACATCAGCAGCAGGGGAAGGAGCTGATTGGGCAGTCGGAAACCATGTGCAAACTAATTGGCCGGGATAAACAGAGAGCATCAAGCATTGCTGATTGGTTGCCTGCCCGAAGAGGAAGCCGGCAGCATGCTGGCTGAGTGTTCTCTTTCAGACAGCTGAGGGTGGTTTAACAACAGACAGAGATAACCAGATAAACAGCATATACAGTACATCCCACCATCTATCTATCTCTCTATTCCTATATGTATCACTCCATCTCCCGAGGTTATATTTTGACACACACACACACACACACACACACACACACACACACACACACACACACACACACACACACACACACACACACACACACAGGCTAGACACATAGCGTACTAACAATAACAAAGTACAATAAATCTCAGTCCTTCCTGGTTCTGCTTCCTGGATGCATCAACAGAAGAGCATCCTTAATGGCTTCCTCTCTTCCCTCTCATCCCTGCCTCCTCCTCATTCCTCTCTCTCTCGCTCCTTCCACTCCCGTTGTCTCTGACCACAGCACTATTCAGATAACGAGAGAAAACCAGCATGAAAAAGAAGGTTGGGTTTCCCACACATTACCTTCCTCTGGAAAGAGAGAGAGAGTGAGTGTCGTGCTCTGAGATTCAACTCCAATTTAGCAGCAGCTTCCAGACAGCTACGGCTTAAACATCACATGACCTGCCACCTGCTCCTCCAGCACGGTCATATGACAGCTTAGGCAGTAGAAATGCACTCTGGGATATGCAGTACAGAGTGGCAAATTGACTGCGGAAATCAAGGAACAATCGCAATTACAGAGATTGAAACAGAAAAAATAGAAAATGAAACAAAGTGGATTCATTGTTCTTAATGAATGCTTTATGCAATGAGTAATCTATGTCTGTCATTTGTGTAATATACATTTCGCATGCGGTGATAGAAATTATCTACCTTTTTTAAATCTAAAACTGGAAACACATGGTTATGTTGACTTCTATTTTTCCCAATGAAGTGTTTCATATCTGGGATATATCCTGTGAGTTCGATGGTGTTGTGTTCCACTTAATGTTGTTATTGTCACGCCTGCTCCCACGCTTCCCCCCTGGCGCTCGAGGGAGCCAGGCTCCCCAGCATTGCGCACGCCTGCCATCATCATTATGCATGCCTGCCTTCCCCCCGTCACATGCATCAGCAATTATTGGACTCACCTGGACTCAATCACCTCTGTCATTACCTTCCCTATATTTGTCTGGTTCCCCGCTATGTTCCCTGCTTCTGCATTGATTGTCTTGTCCTTGTGCTGACCCTGACCCTGTCTTGTTTGACTCCCCGTACCTGCTTCTCATCTCCGGCGTCGATCCTTAGTCTATGGACCTTACATCAAGGAGAGTCTGCAGAGAGAAAGAGAGAGAGATACAAAGAGAAAGAGAGAGAGAGATAAAGAGAGAGAGAGAGAGAGAGAGAGAGAGAGAGAGAGAGAGGAATCTCTAAACTGGAGCTGTTTCTGACCTCAGTGAGATGAGTGAGTGTATAGTGGGCCAGTCACAGCCAGTGAATGGCAGAGAGGTAAGGAAGTGTGAAGGAGAGATTAATATTACATTAACCTGGGTGAAACAGGGTAAACCAGGATCTTCTGGGACCAGAGGTGACAGTCCTCATGGAGAGGCAGCACAGTCTCCTCCATAGCAATAGGATTACTTGCTGGGCTCTCCAGGGGAAGAATGCCCTAACTAACATTGGCAAAATATCACTCCTCCCTGCCTCTCTCTCTGTCGTCCTTCACACCCTCACACTGGGTGTTTATGGCAGCCACAGCCACGGAGGGACGGGGGGATGGGACTACTGCCTAAGTCTGTTCTCTTGGTATCTCTTTCAGTCATGCATGTTAAGTGGCCTCAAGGCAGTTTGTGCAATCTAATGTTACGATAGTCCGCTAAACTGTTACTGTTTACCTAAATCCACCACTATCATCTCTGCCATTGTGTATGATATTGTATCTTGAAGTACAGTCTTCTGTAAAGTACAATCATCTTACTGCTCTCTGTGTTTTGTCTGATTGTTTGTACCACAGACTTAAGTAGAAATATAGAATCTCTATAACTGGTACACAGTACCATCTGTGGTTTTCATTTCAGACTGACATGTTTGGCATCGTCCACAGTTCTGTGGTAGGTTTTGGGCCATTTGTGTCTCCTCTGTGTACAAGACTGCTGGCCGGAGGGAGGGAGGGAGGGTCAAGGTGAAATATGAGAAATGCTGGACATCATCAGAAATATTAGTTAGTTGTTTTTTCGGAGGTGGGGGGTGTTAACATTTTAGCTGCAGACTTCTTGTTCTATAGTAGTTAGTTAGTTGAATGACTGCTCAGATATGAGACTGTGTTATTTTAATACTGCTGCTCAAAACTGTTATAACAAATTCTCAAAACATTTAGTGGTATGTTCAATTTCAACTGTTAACATTATGGATGATGAATTCATCAAGAAGAATAAATGAAATGTAGATGTTAACTATGTTACAGTAAACAACAGAACACTGATACATGGACATTTATACAGGTAAAAATAGATAGAGCTGTACTAATAAATAAAGATATTTACAGTGAGAATATTGTCATGCTGGTATAAAGGATTTTGGAGACAGGCGCAGGAACACTGTCACGAGAATTTTTATGGTTGAACTCAACTATCACTATAGCTTTGACCAATTCCCAGAAGTTTGTAAGACCATGGTTAATGAAGAATTGGACAAAGCCCCAGTCTGCAATAGGTTAGTTCTTTATTGAGAGAGTACTCTGAAGTAAAAAATGCAAACACTTTTATAACTCCTACCCCTACCTACCCCCACACTCACACACACACACACACACACACACACACACACACACACACACACACACACACACACACACACACACACACACACACACACACACACACACACACACACACACACACACACACACACACACACACACACACACACACACACACACACACACAGTTTAACACTTTTCTACCAGCCTGGCAGTTTCTAGCCATTCCCCTCCTCCCTAGATTAGAGGGACCATGGAAGGGCCCTCTTTCCTGTTGTCAGTTTTCAGAGTTATAACCAGGTCATGTGTAGTTTAGTTGTAGTTTGTTTTCTCAACGATACATTTCTCACTCTTAACTTGTCCCACACACACATTATTGGATTATAGTCTTATTATTCTAATACATTTCACACCGTCAAATATGCTTCCTTTATCAAACACACAATAGGAGTTTTTAATACACAAAAAACAAGCAAGTATACAAAAACACTGGGCTGTACACAAACAAAAGAGCGAGGGCCCCACATGACGCGCTGAAGACACCAGGACGACCACAGGGGCGCGGTGCGAGTCGGTCAGGGCGCCGACGGTGAAAATCCCTGGTCAGCGAAGCATCCAGGATGTCCACCGCAGGAACCCAGCACTGCTCCTCTGGGACGTACCCCTCCCAGTTGATGAGGTACTGGAGACACACCGCCCGAAGCCTCGAATCCAGGACCTCCCGGACTGAGTACACCGGACCTCCCTCGATGTCCAGAGGAGGAGGCGTCACTGGGTCCAGCCTCAGCGAGGGGACCAGGCACCACTGGACTGAGGAGAGACACATGAAAAGTCGGGTTAATGCGGTAATCAACAGGGAGTTGTAAATGGTACGTTACCTCATTAACCCCACTGATCCTCAACACTGGGGCCCCACAAGGGTGCGTTCTCAGCCCTCTCCTGTACTCCCTTTTCACCCATGACTGCGCGGCCATGCACGCCTCCAACTCAATCATCAAGTTTGCAGATGACACTACAGTGGTAGGTTTGATTACCAACAACGACAAGATGGCCTACAGGGAGGAGATGGGGGCCCTCGGAGTGTGGTGTCAGGAAAATAAACCTCACACTCAATGTCAACAAAATAAAGGAGATGATGGTGGACTTCAGGAAACAGCAGAGGGAGCAGCCCCCTATCCACATCGACGGGACAGTAGTGGAGAAGGTGTAACGTTTTAAGTTCCTCGACATACACATCATGGACAAACTGAAATGGTCCACCCACACAGACAGCGTGGTGAAGAAGGTGCAGCAGAGCCTCTTCAACCTCGGGAGGCTGAATAAATTTGGCTTGTCACCAAAAACACCTTTACAGATGCACAATCGAGAGCATCCTGTCGGGCTGTATCACCGCCTGGTACGGCAACTGCTCCGCCCACAACCGTAAGGCTCTCCAGAGGGTAGTGAGGTCTGCACAATGCATCACCAGGGGCAAACTACCTGCCCTCCAGGACACCACCCGATGTCACAGGGATGCCAAAAAGATCATCAAGGACAACAACCATCCGAGCCACTGCCTGTTCACCCCACTATCATCCAGAAGGCGAGGTCAGTACAGGTGCATCAAAGCGGGGACCGAGAGACTAAAAAACAGCTTCTATCTCAAGGCCATCAGACTGTTAAACAGCCATCACTAACATTGAGTGGCTGCTGCCAACATACTGACTCATCTCTAGCCTCTTTAATAATGAAAAAATTGGATGTAATAAATGTATCACTAGCCACTTTAAATAATGTCACCTTATATAATGTTTACATACCCTACATTACTCATCTCATGTGTATATACTGTACTCTATACCATCTACTGCATCTTGCATATGCCGTTCGGCCATCGCTCATTCATATATTTTTATGTACATATTCTTATTCATTCCTTTACACTTGTGTGTATACGGTAGTTGTTGTGAAATTGTTAGGCTAGACTACTTGTTAGATATTACTTCTAGTCAAAACTAGAAACACAAGCATTTCGCTACACTCACATTAACATCTGCTAACCATGTGTATGTGACAAATACAATTTGATTTGATTTGATTTGAGTGTGCACAGAGTTCCAGATCTCCTCAGCACGCCGAAACCACTCGTCCACCGCAGTAGCCTCGGTCTGGCTCAGATGCCATGGTGCCAGGGTTGGCTGATACCCCAACACACACTGGAAAGGAGTAGGGTTAGTGGAGGAGTGGCGGTGGGAATTCTGTGCATATTCCGCCCATGGTAGAACCCATGGTAGAAACTCCGCCCACTCCCCCAGCCGATCCTGACAGTAACACCGCAGGAACCTGCCCACCTCCTGGTTGACCCTCTCCACCTGCCCATTTGCTTAAGGCCGATACCCAGAGGTGAGACTGACCGTGACCCCCAGGCGTTCCATGAATGCATTTCATACCCGTGTGGTAAGCCAGGAAGAGGAAGGAAGCAACAAGCTTTGGAAAACTGGTCCACAACAACGAGAATGGTGGTGTTCTCCTGGAAGGGGGGACGGTCAGTTACAAAGTCCCCCGAGAGGTGAGACCAGGGTAGTTGTGGAACCAGCAGGGGAAGGAGCTTTCCAAAAGGGAGGTGTCTGGGTGTCTTAGACTGAGCACAGATGGAGCAGAAAGAGACGTAAACCCAGATGTCCCTAGCCAAGGTGGGCCACCAGTACTTCTCATGTCCTCTTGGGAGGGCTGGGTCAGACAACAGGTCAATGGCACAGTCCCAGGGTTCGATGGGGAGGCAGGCATTTAGCCTGGGTCTTTGAGAAAACCTGGTGCAGATCCTGGTACTCCTCCAGTAAATCCACTTGAGGAGCACAGTCCGGACTTTCCACCGTAGTGGTGTTGACAGACACCGCGAGACACCTCCACTGACACTACTGCAACCAACCCAGCAGTCTCCCCTCGGACCAGGAAATAACTGGGTTATGCAAACTCAACCATTTAATTGTGTGCATGGGGCTGTCTATAACCAAGAAGGTAATCTGTTCTGAATGAGTGTCATGGGTCAACAAGCATCAAGAAACAGGAACAGGAACAGTAATTGATGTACGAGCACTGTCCCTATTGGACTATTATCCAGTGCTCGAACTGGAATGGGTGACTGTATGTGAACCAAAGGAATGCGTAATGCAGTGGCCAGTGCGCTATCTAAGAGATTCCCGGCAGCTCCGGAATCAATCAGAGCTAACGGGAATGAAGGGCTAGGGTACTCAGGGAATTTAACTGGAAACAGTGGTCATCTACTGTGAATATATTTTTGATGTAATGGGCTTGCTATGTAGGTTTTCCCCCTGTATATCGCAAGAGCACCACCATTGCATTCATCCTTCTTTTATTCTGGTTGATTTGACAGACAAGGAGAGGAGATCTTGCCTTCTACCTGGGTTTGTGCAGGGGAATTTCCTGGCTTGTCACCTCCTCACCTTCTAATGGATAGAGAGCACGTCGGGGAGAAATAACCCCTTTATCCACAATAGAAGCAGAGGCCCAGATTCCTCCTTCAGGTCATCTTCGGGACCGCAGGAGGTTGCTCAACCAGAGCGCCATGCTGATGAGCTGGTCAAATGACAGCTGTAACTCCTCCCACAGTCTGCTGTGGAAAACGGTGACCAGAGCCAACTCGTTCCATCCGGTGGAGGCCTCGATGATCCGGAACTCCAGGGTGAACTCAGAGGCGGTCCTAGATCCCTGGTGTTGTCGGAGTAGACACTCATCCTCCTCTCGGCCCTCCACAGGATGATGAAACACCGAGCGGAAGAGGATGGTGAAGCGCTCGTAGGACTCAACCTCGGGTCTGTCTGACTCCTAGACTTTGGCACCCCAGTCCAGAGCCCATCCGGGTCCATGCCGAGATGACGGTGGAAACCCTGTCTCTTCTGGAAACAGCCCGGCGTAGTGAGTGAGGTAAAGGTCGCATTGTAGAAGGAACGCCTTGCATCTTGCTGGTGCGCCGTCGAAGCACTCCCGGTGGGACAGGGGTATTCCACGGACCGGCTCCGGTGGAACGGTGGTAGGTTATGGTATGGGAGCTGGTACCATAATTGGTGCTGGAGACTGGAGGGACTGCACACTCCCCTCCAAGCACAGGATGGTTGCCAGCACACTGTTCATGGCGATACCGAGTCTGGAGACACAGTCCTCATGGTGCTGTACTGTCCCTACAATGGTTGCCAGCTCGGTCTTTCCTGCTGTCCATTTTGCGGGTTGGTTATTCTGTCACGCTGGTATAAAGGATTTTGGAGACAGGCATAGGAATACACAATAGGGGTTTTTAATGTCTGGTTGGGTTTTGAACAGCTCTGCCTCCATAACAACCTCCACAAGGGTGAGAATATCCATGTTCTGGCGAGCAGTATGATTGATGCCACTTGACTTTGATGTCTCTAACTCAGCAACCCAGGCCCTTCAGAAATGACTTCAAGCAGTTGTTGAGGTGTTTTAGAACCTGTTCCAACTAAGACTGTGTGCCAGCCGGGGGAAAGAGTGGAAATGACTTGCAAGGTCAGTAGAATGGTAACGTAGGCATATTGGCTATGACCATAGGCCTTGTAGAACAACAGTGTATAACTTCAACAACATCTCACCATCTCCCTCCTTCACTGCATCCTGCATGTTGGACAGGAAGAAGCCAAAGCTGTGTTTTGCACCAGTATGTTGTTTTTTGTTGTCCCCCTCACAGGACCAGGGTGTATTCATTAGGGAAACAGTTTAAGAACCAAACAGAAGCAAATAGAGCAAACAGAATGAAACAAGAATTTGAATTTGTCCAGTAGAAACTCAAATTTGCGTTTTCCATTTGGAAAGTTTTGCAACAGAATCGGCATAATGATTACACCCCTGGTTGCATTTGGCACTGAATCTATTATCAATTCGTAATGTTTTTTTCTTATGGTTCTGCCTTTGCTGTATGTGTAAACATTTCTGCAACCTGGCATCCGACATGGGAGATGCTTCCTCTGTAGAGGTTGGCCCCTGGACGTATATCTGACTCCGGTTGCAATGTCAGTGATATCACCAAACATGAAGAATCTGTCCCTGATTTGTGACACAGTGGCATACAGCCAGCTCCTCTTCACTTCAGGTGAACCACTACTGACGTGGTCAGGAATGAAACAGTTTGAGACATCTGTTGAGACAAATTGAAAAAAGTGTAATAACAGCAATGATATGTACATATTTGTTCATGCAATAGACATTACAACAGAGCTATGATATTTCAACCACATAAAACAACTACATAATTACATGGTAAACAAATTGTAAAGGTGTTATCTCATCGCATTCTAGAATCAAAATAAGATCTCAGACATGTTGAACATTAAGCATGTAAAGTGTACTTATGCACTACTAGTTAGCTAGGAGTCCAATTAATGTTCAAGATAGCGCAGACTCATTTAATATCAAATCATGCAGTTATACACTGAGTAAATAAAACATTAAGGACACCTACCATTTCAATCCCGAATAACAAAACAGACAAGTTTTCAGTAAAATGTACTTATTGATTATTGTAATTTTACTTGTTCTGAGGGTCATGCATGTGAGAGACCTTTAGTGATTTTTCTGATGATGCCTGTGTGGAGTGAATATTGACCATGTTCACTGACTACACCATATCCTCAGTCTAGTGCTGTGTCCATCCTGACCTGAAGCCATCATCAGACCCAGAGACTCAGGCCAGGACAAGAGTCATTATGACACATTACGGAACTGGGCAACATTCCAGAAGACATTTCTGGGTTATAAAATGTATCCAATTGTAACAAGACCATATTAATGACTTAATAAGCCTGACTCCGCGGAAGTAAAGTAGAAAAGACCCATCCATCACAATGTGAATCAGAGTGTCTGAGACGACATCACTAGTTAGCAGACCAGACATCTCTTTGTCCGAGCTGGCTGGGTCTTGGGCTGATGAAGGGCAGAATCGCCTGCTGGGACAAGAACAGATAATAGTAGTTAGTATAAATACAGCAAATATTCAGTGACCAGAGTCATTGGGGACAGTGGACAGTCTGCAGTCTATGTCAAGCTCAATGACAGATCAGTGTTAAAATATTAATCTTCTCTTCTTCTTTGTCTCTTGTCGGTTTGAGTGTGTGTGAAATGTGCTATACTGTATATACACTGAATGTACAAAACATTAAGTGCATCTGCTCTTTCCATGACATAGACTGACCAGGTAAATCCAGATGAAGGCTATGATCCCTTGTTGATGTAATGTGTTATATCCACTTCAATCAGCGTAGATGAAGGGGAGGAGGCAGGTTAAATAAGGATTTTTAAGCCTTGAGACAATTGGTACATGGATTGTTTTTGTGTGCCATTCAGAGGGTGAATGGGCGAGTCAAAATATTTCAATGCCTTTAAACGCTGTTTTTCACGCTCAACAGTTTCCTGTGTTTATCAAGAATGGTCCACCACCAAGAGGACATCCAGCCAACTTGACATAGCTGTGGGAAGCATTGGAGTCAACATGGGCCACCATCCCTGTGGAACGCTTTAGACACCTTTTAGAGTCCATGTCCCGATGAATTGAGGCTGTTCTAAGGGCAAAAGTGTGTGGGGGGAGTGGGGGGAGAAAGTGGCTTCCGTCTGGCCACTCTACAATAAAGGCCTGATTGGTGAAGTGCTGCTGAGATGGTTGTTCTTCTGCAACAGAGGAACTCTGGATGTCTGTGACCATCGGGTTCTTGGTCACCTACCTGACCAATGCCCTTCTCCCGCGATTACTCAGTTTGGCCAGGCTGCCAGCTCTGGGTGGTTCCAAACTTCTTCCATTTAAAAATGATGGAGGTCACTGTGCTCTTGGGGACCTTCAACACTGCAGAAATGTTTTGGAACCCTTCCCCCAATCTGTGCCACGACACAAACCTGTGTTGGAGCTCTACGGAGAATTCCTTTGACCTCACGGCCTGGTTTTTTCTCTGACATGCACTGTCAACTGTGGGACCTTATATAGTCAGGTGTGTACCTTTCCAAATCATGACCAATCAATTGAATTTACCAGAGGTGGACTCCAAACAAGTTCTAGAAACATCTCACGGATGATCAATGGAAGCAGGAGCTCAATTTTGAGCCAATTAGCAAAGGGTCTGAATATTTCTGCAAATAAATTATTAAAACATTTTTTTACATTTACAAAATTGTCAAACAACTTTTTTCACTTTGTCATTATGGGGTATTGTGTGTAGATTGATGAGGAAACCCATGTAGTTAAACAGTTTTAGAATAATGCTGTAAAGTAACAAAATGTGGAATAAGTAAAGGGGTCTTCTGACTACTTTCCTAAAGCACTGTAATTGGTACACGTGATGCAGAAAAATTGCGGCCTTCCCGACTGTAAGTGCTTGTGATAAAACTTAATCCACAACTATTTTTTAGAAGCTATTGATACTCTGTGGCTAAACTATGCTCTCTAGCGTAACATTTCAAATGTTTTTTGTTCAGACAAGAGAAATATAATTGTTGAAAAAAAACGTGTTATATAATTTTGCCAAAATTATTTCAATTTATCAGGGGATGCTGCAGCACCTCCAGCACTCCCTACTTCCCACGGCTATGGGAAACAGTGATGAGAAACGAAGAGAAACAGCATGAAACTGCCTCCAGACTGAATTATAGATGGACTCCATCTGCTGACGGAGGACAAGTCTGTCAGGCCTCCTTAGTGTCTCTCCTCTCCGGGCTCTCCAGGCACGGTGATCACACTCACACATCTCTACACTGGGAGACCCAGGGAAACTCTGGGACAGCCGGCTGTACACATCCTCTTGGTTAACTGTGAATGGCAACACCATACAGATGCCTGGAAGATCCGTGTCACCATCAGTGTCACTTCTACTGACCTGCTCAGCATATTAAATTCAAACCCTTTCAACAGAAGTGGGAACAAAAAAATATAACTATACACCGGACTAATATTATGCGCTATACTAAAGCTTCAGTCCTTTTTTGATACTGGAACATGAAAAGCAGTTCGGTAATTTAATTTTTGTTACTTTAGGTATTTCTGCACTGGGAGTCTGAGCTGCATCGTGTTAGCTCCCCAGTCCTCACTCATGCTGCACAGATGTCCTTAGGGCAAGGCGTCCCGCCAGTGGGACACCTGTCGACAATTTCCGGTGAAATTGGAGGGCCTGCAATTCAAATAAATTATCATACAAAATATGGATATTAAACCTTTAGGTACATACAAGTGTCTTATATCGGTTAAAAGTTTTAAAAGTTAATCTAACTGCATTGTCCAATTACAATAGGCTTTACATCGAAAGCATGCCATGCGATTGTTTGAGGACAGCACCCCACATCAAAATATGTTTAAACCAGCACAGGCTTCATAAAATCACAAATAGCGATGAAATATTCACCTACTTTTTAAAAATCTTCCTCTGATTTGAAATCCAAACGGTCCCAGCTACAACATGCACGGTCATTTTGTTAGATAAAATCCTTCTTTATATCCTAAAAAGTCTGTTTAGTTGACGCCATCGATTTGAGTAATCCACTCGTTCAACATGCAGAGAAAGAAATCCAAATAGCTACCACTAAACTTTGTTAAAACAGGTCAAAATGCATTTAAATGTAATCCTCAGGTACCCTGAAATGTAATTAACTTCTTAAGGTATAGGGGGCAGCATTTTCACTTTTGGATAAATAGCATGCCCAATTTCAACTTCCTGCTACTCATGCCAAGAATATAAGATATGAATAGTATTAGTAGATTTGGATAGAAAACACTCTGAAGTTTCTAAAACTGTTTGAATCATGCCTGTGAGTATAATATAACTTATGTAGCAGGCAAAACTCTGAGGACTAACCGTTCAGAATTTTAGTTTTTTGAGGTCTCTGTCTGTTCAGTGAGTTTTCATTGGGAAACGTTATTTCTTAGGCACTTGTTTTCAGTTCCTACCGCTTCCACTGGATGTCACCAGTCTTTGGAATTTGGTTGATGTTGAGGTTAATCATTTGTGCAATGAGGAAGTGTGGCCATCTAGGAACTGCGTAACACTGCTGAGAGTTGCGCAAGACTTGAAAAGTAGCTTGGTTTGTTGTCTTCCTGCATTGAACACAGATAGACCCGTCTTCAATTTGATCGATTATTAACGTTTAAAAATACCTAAAGTTATATTACAAAAGTAGTTTGAACTGTTTTGGCAAAGTTTACAGGCAACTTTTGAAATATTTTGTAGTGACGTTGCGCAATTTGGAAGCTGTTTTTTTCTGGATCAAACGCGCCAAAGAAATTGACATTTGGATATATATAGATGGAATTAATCGAACAAAAGGACCAATTGTGATGCTTACGGGACATATTGGAGTGCCAACAAAAGAAACTCGTCAAAGGTAAGGCATTTTTATATTTTATTTATACGTTTTGTTTAGCGCCTGCAGGGTTGAAATATGCTACCCTCTTTGTTTACTGTTTTGCTATCATCAGATGATAGCTTCTTATGCTTTTGCTAAAAAGCCTTAAAATCTGACACGTTGGCTGGATTCACAACGAGTGTAGCTTTAATTTAGTATCTTACATGTGTGATTCAATGAAAGTATGATTTTTCTATAATTTTATTTGGATTTGCCGCGCTGCAACATCCCTCGCTTTTGGCCAACTCTATACCATAAGAAGTTAAACTATAATATTTCATACGGAAAGAAGTGTTCAATACAAAAGCAAAATAAGCAGGTGCACGTCCTCCTCGTCATGCACGCACAGACTGATTTCCAACTCTGAATCCCAGTGCTAAAACTCAAAAGTCTTCCTCATTTGGGAAGAAACAAGCCTGAAAACTTGAAGAAAGACTGTTGACATCTACTGGAAGCCATAGGAATTGCAATCTGGGAGCTGGATTTGGATATGACCCTATATGTTCCATTGGAAGGGCTCTTAAAAATTAATTCAGGTTGGTTTTTCTTGGGATTGTCTCCTACCATATCAATTGTGTTATGGTCTCATACATTATTTTAATATTTCTACGAACTTCAAAGTGATTTCTATCCAATGATACCAATTATATGCATATCCTGGCTCCTGGGCCTGAGTCACAGGCATGTCAATCAGACAGGAAGTGGAGAAAAATAGACCCTACCTAGCCTGAAGAGGTTTGATTTGTAATTACAATTGTAATTAACACACTTGAATATTGCGACACAGTATGTAGAAAAGTAGAAACTGTTAATTGCTGTTCACAGAACAATGTCCATACAGGCTAGAACACTTTACAATGCAAGTAAATACTGGTAGCTTCCAGCTTTATAGGCAAATTTTCCTTGCTAGCTGACACCTAAAGCTAACATCAATTCCGACCTTAGTACTTTGTTTGTGATAATAGTCAAACCATAATGCAAAAAATGCTGTTTTCCAAGCTGATTATCACCAAACACTTTATTCATTCCCTTATTAGGTCTCTCTCTCAAATCTCTCCCAAAGAGATATTGTCTCAGCGAACTGACTCTGCTCCAATGGGCCAGCCCCATAGAAATAGAATGAATAGAAAGGGGTTCTCCATTCAAGTCAATGATGGCATAATGGGTGGACTGGCAGCCATTTTGAGTGTACCCATAGCTTGGTTTCAAATATACAGGTTAAGACAAGAGGATTCTAATATCCCATAACTCTTTGCGTCACTACTAAACAAGGGACCAGCTTCTGCATTTGGAAGAACTGGGATTGTATGGTAGCAGCACAGAAAGTTTTCCATCAAAGTGAAAAATAAACACAATTTAGTGAACAACTAAGCAAACACATAGCATAACTGCTTTACTGCCATTCTATTCATTTAAACGTTTACAAAATAACATACAGCCACTTTATTACTGGATTTCACGACTGCTGGTCATGTTTTCAATGCTAATCCTGCAGAAACCAGCAATGGCGCTAGTCTCATGAATTTCTTTATTTTTCAAACGCTTCCGCATTTAATTATTACTGTTTCTTCAACCTAGTGAGACAGTTAGACATCGGATGAGTCAGGGCTTGCAAACTTTCACGGATTACAAAGGGAAACCCAGCAGTGAGCTGCCCAGTGACGCGAGCCTACCAGATGAGCTAAATACCCTCTATGCTCGCATCGAGGAAAGCAACACTGAACCATGCATGAGAGCACCAGCTGTTCTGGACGACTGTGTGATCACGCTCTTCATAGCCAATGTGAGAAAACCTTTGAAAAGGTTAACATTCACAAGGCCTCAGGGCCAGATGGATTACCAGGATGCATACACAGAGCATGCGCTGACCAGCTGGCAAGTGTCTTTATTGACATTTTTAACCTCTCCCTGACCCAGTCTGTAATACTTACATGTTTCAAGTAGACCACCATAGTCCCTGTGCCCAAGAACGCCAAGGTAACCTTTCTAAATGACTATCGTCCTGCAGCACTCACATCTGTAGCCATGAAATTATTTGAAAGGCTGGTCATGGCTCACATCAACATCCCAGACACCCTGGACGCACTTCAATTTACATACCGCCACAATATATCCACAGATGACGCAATCTCTATTGCACTCCACACTGCCACCTGGCCACCTATGTGAAAATCCTGTTCATTGACTACAGCTCATTACTCAACACCATAGTGCCCTCCAAGCTAGGGACCCTGGGACTGAACACCTCCCTCTGCAACTGGATCCTGGTCTTCCTGATGGGCCACCCCCAGGTGGTGAGAGTAGGCAACAACACATCCGCCATGCTGACCCTCAACACGTGGGCCCCTCAGGGGTATATGCTTAGTCCCCTCCTGTACTTCCTGTTCACCCATGACTGCATGGCCGCACACAACTCCAACACCATCATTAAGTTTTCTGACAACATGACTGTGGTAGGCCTATAGGAGAAGGTCAGAGACCTGTCCATGTGGTGCCAGGATAACAACCTCTCCCTCAACGTCAGCAAGACAGAGGAGCTGATCGTGGACTACAAGAGACGGAAGGCCGAACACGCCCCCATTCACATCGACAGGGCTATAGTGGAACGGTCGAGAGCTTCATGCTCAGCGGTATCCACATCACTAAGGATATATCATGGGAATCACACACCAACACAGTTGTGAAGATGGCATGACAATGCATCATCCCCATCAGGAGGCTTACAAGATTTGGCATGGGCCCTCAGATCCTCAAAAAGTTCTACAGCACCGATGAGAGTATCTTGACTGGATGCATCACTGCTTAGTATGGCAACTGCTTGGCATCCGACCGCAAGGAGCTATAGTGTAATGCATTCGGGCCAGTACACCCCCCTAGCCTTGTGAATGGTGTCATTCCTGGTTAAAGAGACAGCTCACATTTTTATAAAATAAGCTTCTTCTATGCAAATGTTGTTGATCAATACAATAAAATAAGCCCCATTCACCTGTATTGTGAGTAGGCCTATGCTATATATTCTTGATTTTCTCAGTTTATCAATAGATTTACCTTTCAAAAAAAATATTAACATTATGTTGTTATGCAGTTAGATTGGTAAAAGCAAATTCAAATTGATTGTACGATTGTATAATTGATTAATTAATGCATAACGTAACATAACATAACGTAAAAATGTTGATGTAAAAAATGTTGATGTAAAAAATGAACATGTAATGCTGTTGAACTCAAAAGATGCCCAACGATTGACCAGAGCAGTAGCTGAGTTTCTGACTGGATCAAGTGGCATTCTGTGACTTTCGCTAATATTCCTTCATTTGTTGTGTTATGATATTGTTTTGGTATTGAGTATTGTGATGGTATCGAGTATTGTGATACTAAACCTGGTATGTGGTATTGAGTATTGTGATGGTATCGAGTATCGAGTATTGTGATACTAAACCTGGTATCGACTACACAAAGAACCCGGTGACCTTCAAGCACACTTTCAATTGCAAGCACAATCTGAAGTGTTGTCCATATCTCAAGTCCACTACTTGACCAAAAGTATGTGAACACCTGCTCGTCACACAATTCATTCCAAAATCATGGGCATTAATATGGAGTTGGTACCCTCCTTTGCTGATGTAACAGCATCCACTCTTCGGAACATTGTCGGAACAATGCTGTGGTGACTTGATCCATTCAGCCAAAATAACATTTGTGAAGTCGGGCACTGATGTTGGGAAATTAGGCCTGATTCACAGTCGGCATTCCAATTCATCGCCAATGTGTTTTATGGGGTTGAGGTCAGGGCTCTGTGCAGACCAGTCAAGTTCTTCCACACCGATCTTAACAAACCATTTTGTATGAACCTCGCTTTGTGCTCGGGGGCATTGTCATGTTGAAACAGGAAAGAGCCTTCCCCAAATTATTGCCACTAATTTGGAGGCACAGAATTGTCTACAATGTTATTGTGCTGTTAAGATTTCCCTTCATTGGGACAAAGGGGTCTAGCCCAAAACATGACAAACAGCCCCAGGCCATTATTCCTCCTCCATCAAACTTTACAGTTGGCACTGTGCATTCAGGCAGGTAGCGTTCTCCTGGCATCCGCCAAACCTAGATTAGTCTGTCGGACTGCCAGATGGTGAAGCATGATTCATCACACCAGAGAACGGGTTTCCACTGCTCCAGAGTCCAATGGCGATGAGCTTTACACCGCTCCTGCCGAAGCTTAGCATTGCGCATGGTGACCTTAGGCTTGTGTGCGGCTGCTCGGCTATGGAAACCCATTTCATGCAACTCCCGACGAACAGTTCTTGTGCTGCCGTTGCTTCCAGAGGCAGTTTGGAACTCGTAGTGACTTTTGCAACCGGGGACAGACAAGGTTTACGCATTACATGCTTCGGCACTCAACGGTCCCTTTTCTGTGACCTTGTGTGGTCTACCACGTCACAGCTGAGCCGTTGTTGCTCCTAGACGTTTCCATTACAGGAGGTTGGTGGCACCTTAACTGGGGAGGACAGGCTTGTGATAATGGCTGGAGCGGAATCAGTGGAATGTTATCAAATACATCAAGCACATGGAAACCTTTTTTTGATGCCATTCCATTCGCTACGTTCCAGCCATTATTATGAGCTGTCCTCCCTTCAGCAGAATCCACTGGTTTCCACTTCACAATAACAGCACTTATAGTTGACCGGAGCAGCTCTAGCAGGGCAGACATTTGACAAAATTACTTGTTGGAAAGGTGACATTCTATGACGGTGCCACGTTGAAAGTCACTGAGCTCTTCAGTAGGAGCCATTCTACTGCCAATGTTTGGCTATAGAGATTGCATGGCTGTGTGCTTGGTTTTATTCACCTGTCAGCAACGAGTGTGGCTGAAATTGCCGAATCCACTCATTTTGAAGGGGTGCCTACATACTTTTACATATCTCATCACTTTTTACATGTTGCAGATTTAACACTGTTGAAGAGGCTGGAGTGAAGTACCTCAGGGCTATTAAGCTACTCCTACACACAGGGGCTTAAGAAATCACTCACTCCCACACACACACACACACCCACACACCCCCACACACACACACACACACACACACACACACACACACACACACACACACACACACACACACACACACACACACACACACACACACACACACACACTCACACACATACAGCACCGAGCTACAGTGAAAACTGCAGTTCTTGAGGAGCCCTGGACCAAAAGAAAAACCCTAATTCAAACCTATAGAGACCAATGGGGACTGTGTGGCTTAGTTCAATTGCCAGTTGCATGTACTGTAGGTCAACATAGTATATTCAACCATCTAAGTATATATGGCAAAAATAATAGCCTTTACACAGACCAAAAGCTAAAGCAATTTCCCTAAAATGGAAACTGTGTATAGCCAAACTTCATCTGCCAGATTCTCCCTTACATTTACCCTGCAGCCCTGGCACCATACAGTACCTACCCTACCAGAACCCCAGCTTTAAATGGTCAGCCCCTGACACTTAACACCTCACGTAGCAGTATATAATTACTCCTTTAAACTGCCCTCCTACCTCAATCTCAAACTTTCATTGAGGATTACTTCAAAAACTGCTGTGAGCTACTTTCTTCCCTCGGGGCCAGCTCTTTTTTTCCTTCGGGTTTTAATTTTTCAGTTAGCCGAGGGGTCAAATGTTCCCACTGGTGGCAGCCATTATGCATTGTGATTTTCTAAATGAATGCTGACGCAATTAAGAAATGGTAGTGGAGGGAATTAGATGACATTAATTAAAATGAATAAAAAGAGGGAAGAGAGGGAAGATGTGAAAGAGGGAGGCCCATTGTGATGGGGGTGCCGGGTGCCATAGGTGGCCCGGGCTGGCCTACTGATTTACATGATCTGTAGACTTAAGCGTTTCTGCCTGCGATGCAATGGGGCTGGCTGCGGCTGGCTGGGGCTTTCTCTGACTGACCCTGCTGACCCTGCAGAAGAAGCGGAGGGGAGTGAAGCCCCCAGGCAGCGAGTGGAGAACAGCTTCTTCCTGGTATATTGTTTCTGTAGGCGTCAGATAATGGATTATGTCCAGAAGGAGAGGGAGAGAGGATGGAAGATGTTGCCAGAGCAATGAGGTGACATGAGAGAGGTCAGCCTAGGTGACAGTATGTCTGGTTTCCTCTTAGCAGGCAATGAGCGTGTGTGCGGTGTGTGTGTGTGTGTGTGTGTGTGTGTGTGTGTGTGGGTGAATGTGTACCAACCAAGGGTTTTGAAAAGTTGAACTGTGTTAAACAAAGAACTTTGTCATCATAAAATTTTTATAACATTCTTCTTAATTTACGACTTCTGTTAAGCGAAAGAAAATGAAAACTTTATGAATCTTTCATGCTTGAAAAAGCTGCTAATAATAAATAACTTAAATGTGAGCTCTGTACTAGCTCCTGCTTCCTCCTCCTCCCTCTCTCTCTCGCTCTCTCTCTCTCTCCTCATCGTTGTTTCTTCCTCTCTTCTGTCATTCCTCCTGACCTTCAACAAACAAAGGATTGGAAATTCTCACAAGAAGAGTCAAATAAAACTTCCTTCAGGGCACTACTCCACCCTTTAGTCTGCAGACAAACAATTATAGGGAACTCTCAGCGGCTGTCAAACAGCTAGCATCTATAGAGGCTTTCTCATCTTCCTCTATTTACCGAAATTACAAAGAATATCAAGAAAACAATGTGTCTTGGCATACTGTGTAGACAACTGAACATATGAGAGAATGTTTCACTTCACAGTGAGATGTAAAGATCAAGTAAACACACACACGCATACACACGCATACACACACACACACACACACACACACATACACACACACACACACACACATGTGCATGTATACACACGCACATCCTCAGAAGCATGACGGAACATGTGATTAAGACAATTGCAGACTGCTTTCAGCAGGAATCGCAAACGTGAACAGTGTGAGCACTGTGTACTCCAACCAGCTTTATTCATTTGAGATGCTCTGCATCTGAGAGAGCCGGAGCTGCCAGCTTTTCAATGCACAATCAATTCAGTCCCGCACCGTGTGTGCATCCAGTCTACATCAAAAAAGAGTTTGAAAATGTTCTTACTAAAAAACTTAGACTTGTTTGTAAAAATAAATTGCCAATCTTTACGCTCACTACCTGGTGTTGATTGACGAGATATAAAAGCCTCTGTTTATTTTATTTTTTCTCTCTCTCATCTCTGATGCGATTAAGGATGAACGAGCAAATTGCTAAGCCAGAAAACAAATATTCTACCAGCAGGGAAAGATGTGTTATTAGGGAATGATTCTTGCTTCCATGTTGTTTCAGAAATCACTCATATGTATGAGCACTGCTACAGTACCTGCCTTTCCTTGTGGGCACAACAAACAACAACTATTTGCCAGTCAAATCACTTTGGATTCCCATTGAATAGAGCTAAAGTTGCAGACAGCAGTAGGTACTACCGAGACCATAGCTGCTATCTTCACACCAATCTGGGGCGGCAGGGTAGCCTAGTGGTTAGAGTGTTGGACTAGTAAACGGAAGGTTGCAAGTTCAAATCCTTGAGCTGACAAGGTACAAATCTGTTGTTCTGCCCCAGTTAACCCACTGTTCCTAGGCTGTCATTGAAAATAAGAATTTGTTCTTAACTGACTTGCCTAGAAAAATAAAGTAAAAATCTCTTAATGAGGTTCCTGTTCATTGGCATTTAAGGAAAACAAAAGCTTTAGGGCCCATATTCAATAAGTGTCTCAGAGCAGAAGTGTATATGGACAGGGGGGACCTGATCCTAGATCAGCACTCCTACTCTGAGATTCACGGGTTCATATTCCCTCTCACTTCAATCCCACTCCTAAAGGTAGAGCTAGGGGCCATCTAAGGTATTTGGGGCACCGCCAGGATCTTTCACAATTCATTTTTCACACTTTGCCAGAATTCGCCTCCCTCGATCTTGTTGTACTCAGCATTCCATATTGGTGATGCAATTAAGTAATCTTTGAAATCATTTTGCTGTGAAAACGTTGGGACTGGAGTGAGAAGCGAGAAATTTGATTTATTGTCTGCTGGAAATGGAACATAAATATTGATTGAATTAATTACAGCAGCAGGGAAAGAGCAGAAGGGAGGTGGCTCCATCACTGATGAGACTAACTAAAGTGGTTATCCTTAAGAAGAAAATAAATACATTACCTCAAACTTCTCAGAACACTGAACATTTATCTGTCGTCAGCCTCTCACCCCTCCAGCGTCTCCATTACTCTGCTGTCTCCTGGAGTCAAGTGGACATCTAAATCTATCTACTCCGACTCTATGTCCTCATCTAGTCAAAGTCAGTCATTTACTGCAGTTTCACGAAAGATGTTAAAAACTTCCGCACTGTAAATCTTTTTTATTATTATTAGACAGAAAGAAAACACCATTAGCCTTACGGTTCAGTTGAGTTTATACAAATTATTTCCAGCTTTATGGCACAGTTTGGCCTCTCTATTTTTTGTTTTATCCCTGTACCAACCCTACTGTGTTTTCAGAGTAAAATGATTAGATACTAAGATATTCGCCAGTGATGCAATTGGTTACTAGCATGGTGGGCAATTTCTTGTCAACATACTGGCTATGTGATTCGGTATCATCACAATACACACATGACCTTCAGTTAATCTGACGAGATCGGTTCATGGTTGAGGTGTGTGTGTAACGGAGGCCTCCACTCAGTGTTGGGACATAAATGTTCTTTAATGAACATAATTACCACAGACCCAGAGCTCTCTGGCAGCCCACTGCTTTAGTGACTGACTGAGCATCCTTTCCTCTCTCTCCCCAAGTCTTTCTTATTCTAAATGACATTTGAAAATGCTATGCAGGGCGACTTAAAAATCCATTTCCCACTTCACTTCCCTGTTCGCAGTTCATTTGTCTTGCCCGGTATTCCTATGTTTTGCGTATCGATTTGCTGCTGCCTGCTCCTGTCCAGGCAGTATGTTCTGGGCGCTCCGGGGCTGAAGGGGACCTTCAAAGGGAAGCGGTCGGTAATGGAGTCATCTCCTCGTTATCCTCCATGTCCCTGGGATCTAACCATAACGGGAGAGACCAGACCGGGTCAAACTGAACCAAACAGGAGCAGATTAAAACAAACCAGACCAGAAACAAACCAGACCAAACCAGACCAGAACAGACTAGTCCAGACCGTATGCCATAGATCTGACGCCGTCCAGATCAGAGGAAGAAAACTGTGCCACTAAAACAGAGCTCACCTATGAACAGATAACAGTAGGAAATGATATGTTTCGCCTTAGACCAGACCAAAACAGGCCAGAACAGAAACAAACCTGACCAACCCAGACCAGGCCAGACTGGACCAGACTGGAGCAGATTAGACCAGACCAGACCCGACCGTGTGCCATAGATCTGACTCTGTCCAGATCAGAGGAAGAAAACTGTGTCACTAAAACAGAACTCACCTGTGAACAGATAACAGTAGGAAATGATATGTTTCTCCTTATAATCCAAGACAGATCCAAGTCGCGTTGTATAGTTTGCACAAAGGAATATGTTTTCTACATCATTCTGCATTGTTGAACAGAATGTGAATCACTGGTCAAGAGCCCCCACATTTCCTGGAGTGCCGGGGATGCTAGGAACACAGTTAAAGACAGAAACACACACAAACACACAGGCACACACAGGCACACCCAGGCACACACACACAGACACACACACAGACACAGACACACAGTGGCAGGTAGGTAAGTGGGTTTCGAGTGTGGAGCTAACAAGCCAAGTGGCTATATTTAGCTTGCAGACACCTGTCAGGTTCAGACAGGCAGAGAGGAGCAACAAACCTGACTCAGTTACACCAGCTCTGTCAGGAGGAATGGGCCAAAATTCACCCAACTTATTTTGGAAAGCTTGTGGAAGGCTACCCAAAATGTTTGACCCAAGTTAAACAATTTAAAGGCAATGCTACCAAATACTAATTGATTGTATGTAAACTTCTGACCCACTGGGAATGCGATGAAAGAAATAAAAGCTGAAATAAATCATTCTCTCTACTACTATTCTGACATGTCACATTCTTAAAATAAAGTGGTGATCCTAACTGACCTAAGACAGGGAATTTGTACTCGGATTAAATGTTAGGAATTGTGAAAAATTGAGTTTAAATGTATTTGGCTAAGGTGTATGTAAACTTCTGACTTCAACTGTATATTATATATATATTGTACGGTCTCATTGAGACAAGTTTATTTAATAATTTGGTGTGATTCCAGCCTGAGCTGTGCTGTATCAAGCCTGGAGCTGGTGTTGTGGTCCGTGACCAACAGAGAGAGAGAGTTGCCTGCCACTGCAGGATGTGCGTGTCAACCAGGGTACTCCTTCATTTCCTACTATGAGAGAAATCAGCTCTGTGGGTATCTACAGTACATCCGATCCACCCAACCAACCCACACAATACCATCACAACAACCCTGAGGCCTTCACTTTTCCTTCAGTCAAGAGTTTAATGACACACACACGCGCACACACAAACACACACACGCGAGCACACACACACAAACTACTGATGAAACTCTGCATTTGACATCTTTTCATAGAGTTGGCATATTACAGAAGGATGTAAATGACAGTATTTAATTCCCACCTGACATACAATCGTAATGTAATGAATTGCTGATGTCATGGATGTGGGCCCTGTCACAGGAACCTGATGACAGCAGCAATTACAGGAACACTTTGAAAAGATTCTGGAGGCGGAAAAAATATACTGTAGCCAGGATCAATAGCATAAAACCTCAGCTCACTCAGACAGCTCAGAGAGATGGACAGGTTTCATCTCTCAATCCATATACAGGAGCCCTATATGCAGGGAAACACAGCAAGACGAAAACATGTGAGGGGAGTATTGTATTGTATACATTCATTTATTGTGAATCTTTGGAGAAATAAATAGTTCAGCTCCTAGACAGAAGGGTTCCAGAAGGGTTTTTCATCTGTCCCCATAGGAGAACCCATTTTGGTTCCGTGTAGAACCCTCTGTGTAAAGGGTTCTACGTGTTCTACGTGAAACTCAAAAGGGTTCTAGCTGGAAACAAAGGGGTTCTACCTTGAACCAAAAATGGTTATTTAAAGTTTTCTCCTATGGAGACAGCTGAAGAACCCTTTAAGATTCTAGATAGCACCTTTTTTTCTAAGAGTGTAACATAATGAAATCTGTTCATGATCACAATCCTGACATGACATTTCCCTAATGAAATACAATCCTGTCATGATACATGACCACTACTTGGATATTTCTACTTATAACAGCATGCAATCCACTCAACCCTTTTATTTATTTTTTATTTCACCTTTATTTAACCAGGTAGGCTAGTTGAGAACAAGTTCTCATTTACAACTGCGACCTGGCCAAGATAAAGCATAGCAGTGTGAACATTCAGCAACACAGAGTTACACATGGAGTAAACAATTAACAAGTCAGTAACACAGTAGAAAAAAAAGAGAAAAAAAAGAGTCTATATACATTGTGTGCAAAAGGCATGAGGAGGTAGGCGAATAATTACAATTTAGCAGATTAACACTGGAGTGATAAATGATCAGATGGTCATGTACAGGTAGAGATATTGGTGTGCAAAAGAGCAGAAAAGTAAATAAATATAAACAGTATGGGGATGAGGTAGGTAAATTGGGTGGGCTATTTACCGATAGACTATGTACAGCTGCAGCGATCGGTTAGCTGCTCAGATAGCAGATGTTTAAAGTTGGTGAGGGAGATAAAAGTCTCCAACTTCAGCGATTTTTGCAATTCGTTCCAGTCACAGGCAGCAGAGAACTGGAACGAAAGGCGGCCAAATGAGGTGTTGGCTTTAGGGATGTCAGTGAGATACACCTGCTGGAGCGCGTGCTACGGGTGGGTGTTGCCATCGTGACCAGTGAACTGAGATAAGGCGGAGCTTTACCTAGCATGGACTTGTAGATGACCTGGAGCCAGTGGGTCTGGCCACGAATATGTAGCGAGGGCCAGCCGACTAGAGCATACAGGTCACAGTGGTGGGTGGTATAACGTGCTTTAGTAACAAAACGGATGGCACTGTGATAAACTGCATCCAGTTTGCTGAGTAGAGTATTGGACGCTATTTTGTAGATGACATCGCCGAAGTCGAGGATCGGTAGGATAGTCAGTTTTACTAGGGTAAGTTTGGCGGCATGAGTGAAGGAGGCTTTGTTGCGGAATAGAAAGCCGACTCTAGATTTGATTTTAGCTTTGAGATGTTTGATATGTGTCTGGAAGGAGAGTTTACAGTCTAGCCAGACACCTAGGTACTTATAGATGTCCACATATTCTAGGTCGGAACCATCCAGGGTGGTGATGCTAGTCGGGCGTGCGGGTGCAGGCAGCGAATGGTTGAAAAGCATGCATTTGGTTTTACTAGCGTTTAAGAGCAGTTGGCGGCCACGGAAGGAGTGTTGTATGGCGTTGAAGCTCGTTTGGAGGTTAGATAGCACAGTGTCCAAGGAAGGGCCGGAAGTATACTGAATGGTGTCGTCTGCGTAGAGGTGGATCAGGGAATCGCCCACAGCAAGAGCAACATCATTGATATATACAGAGAAAAGAGTCGGCCCGAGAATTGAACCCTGTGGCACCCCCATAGAGACTGCCAGAGAACCGGACAACATGCCCTCCGATTTGACACACTGAACTCTGTCTGCAAAGTAGTTGGTCAACCAGGCAAGGCAGTCATTAGAAAAACCGAGGCTACTGAGTCTGCCAATAAAAATATGGTGATTGACAGAGTCGAAAGCCTTGGCCAGGTCGATGAAGACGGCTGCACAGTACTGTCTTTTATCGATGGCGGTTATGATATCATTTAGTACCTTGAGCGTGGCCTAGGTGCACCCGTGACCGGCTCGGAAACCAGATTGCACAGCGGAGAAGGTACGGTGGGATTCGAGATGGTCAGTGACCTGTTTGTTGACTTGGCTTTCGAAGACCTTAGATAGGCAGGGCAGGATGGATATAGGTCTGTAACAGTTTGGGTCCAGGGTGTCTCCCCCTTTGAAGAGGGGGATGACTGCGGCAGCATTCCAATCCTTGGGGATCTCAGACGATATGAAAGAGAGGTTGAACAGGCTGGTAATAGGGGTTGCGACAATGGAGGCGGATAGTTTCAGAAATAGAGGGTCCAGATTGTCAAGCTCAGCTGATTTGTACCCTGTCTGATAGCCAGGTCCTATGGAAGGGATCTGTTAGTGACCCATATCTGATTAGTCGTTTGGGAGCAGCTGCGGAGCGTTTGATTGGTGCGTGGGGAAGGAATGCCTGTGTGTCAGGTTGTGCCCTCTCCAACCTGCCTGTGTGTGTGTGGCCCTCTGTTGATCTGTGTCTAGTTGGTCAGGGAGGGAAACCATCTGATACCTGGTGACTATTAGAGTGCTTTCTGGGATCAGTTTGAGCCGAGGCATCATATGGGATGCAAGACACATCTCTGACAGACTATGGTTCCGCTCACTGAACTGGGTGTACCTTGGCTATGAATCCAAGCTAATGCAATTGACAGAGCTGACAAGCTCTAAAAAGTCTCGGGGCTTGTTGGGCCTTCACCAAAGTACTCTTTCTCTGGCTGTCTCCATCTATCTATACAGTCTTTCTTTCTGGTTCCTACCTTGATTTCCTCAATCACATTTCCTCCCCTTTCTCCTGCCCCACCCTCCCTCCTCACCCTCTTCCCCTCTCTCTAGTTTGTTTTGGTGCTGCTCCCCAGGGCCTCTGTGTAATCTGGTTACCTCGTCACCTGTACCACATCTCTGAGGTGCGTTGTTTGTGTTGCTGTTCCAGAGATATCTGTCTTTGTTTGTGTTTCTCTATGAATCCCTGGACACAGACTGAACCATGTGTCACTGAGTAAGATGTAGCATTATCAGCAAGGGTGACTTCAGTGGCGGAATTTACCTTTCTCCCTTCTGTACATGTAGCAAGGCATTCACTCACATTCCCACATACTGCTGCTCACTTAAACCCATTACTGTTGCTGTAAAGGCCCTGTATGACAGATAAGGACTAGGCTATATACGCCATCGATACCGGGAAGCTGATCAGCGTAAAGTGGCAACACTCTTTCTCTCTCTTGTTCTCTCTCGTTCTCTCTCTCCCTCTCACCCCTCCTGTTCTGTGCTCAGTTTAGCCCCATTCCAATTTTCCAACTACAATTATTTTTTCTCTTGTAACTTATTTTTTTGTTTGGGTCTCACAAAGGCTCTCTGAGCATTAATCTTTGAGCAGTTTAGACCGCTGTATAGTGAATAATGCAGGGCACAGTCCGATGCTCCTCAGCCGACTTCACCTTGCTTGAATGGATGAGTGCTCAAGCTGAACACACACACACATTCACCTTCTACAAACCTTCTCCACAGGGAGTGGGGGAGTAAAAACCTCACAAACAGGAAGCAACATAGGATGTGTATCATCTCCTTAAGCATATTTCTCTGTGTGTGGGTGTGTTTGTATGTGTTGAGGGGGGTTAGCCTTATTTTAAATTCAAGGCATCTATTCAATATCCAATAGCTCTTAAATGCCTGTAAGAAAGTTAAAGGCCACCCAGCATCCTCACCATTTGACCCTCTTCTGACCCTATAATAAAATTCGGAACTGGAGGTGCCTGCCCTGAATGAATCTAATACCCATTATAACAACTTCTAAGATGTCAATTATATGTTAAAGCAAAGGAACATTTGAGTGCTCTGCCTTTTCCTGGTAGCCTCATTAGGAAGACAACATCAAACACTGAGGCGTTGTGGATAAACACTCAGGGAAGCTAATCCTCCCAGTCTATGGTGTCTTAGGCCTTCAGCAATAATCAAAGACCACAGGTAGGAGAAGAACACATCTAGCACTGAGATTAGTAGAAAAGCTATGGAATGAAAGGAAGTAGATCGGAGTATAGAAGGGGAAACACACTTATTAACACAGGGGACCAAACATTCTCTCAGCTTCTAAGGCCCGGGATGCTTGTTGAGGTAAAGCTCATGTCCACACGCAGGCACACACACACACACACACACACACACACACATACACACACCCACACAATCACACATACACACACCCACACACACACACACACACACAATCACACATACACACACACACACACACACACAGACACACACACACACACAGGAAGGAGATACATACCTTGTCTTCTGCCTCAGTACCACTACTGTTTGAATGTTTGTCATTAGAATGGATATATCATTAATAATTCAGGTGTTAATAGTAAAGAAGACAAATGTTGAGGTTGAGGTTGAGGGATCATGCAGGGTTTGTGTGTGTGTGTGTGTGTGTGTGTGTGTGTGTGTGTGTGCGTTTGTGCGTTTGTGCGTGAGCGTACGAGAATACTAGCTTGAGTGTGCGATCATGCAAATGACTCTGTGTGCATGTGTTTGCGAGCGCACCTGTCTATGTGTGCACCGTGTATATGTGTGTGAGTTGGTGTTTCTGCCTAGTGTGTTATCTCTGAGTGAGAGAGCTTTAATATGACCTAGAGGAATTCCATTAGCTTCTCTACACGTGGAGCGTTTGCTCCAGATCTTGTTTCCATAGCCCTGACCTCTGGAGCTGGGGTCACACTGTCTGACACTCATTTATGGTGTTGTGGATCCCTCAGTCTGCTGACTGCACCTGCCTCTCTCTCTCTCCCATTTCCTCTCTCTATCTGTCTCTCTCATTCTCTATCTGCCTCTCTCTATCTCTCTATTTCTCCCTTTCTCTCTTTCTCTCCCTTTCTCTCTCTTCTTTCCCTCCAGAAAGGAAGAGAGATGTCAGGAAGGAAAAATAACAAATAGAGCAAAGCAATCATTCAGCTAACTGACAAGCTCAACACATTGGAGAGAGTTAGGGAAAGATGGAATTAGGGAGAGAGGGAGAGAGAGAGGGAGAGAGAGCGAAAGAGGGAGAGAGGGAGGGAAAGAGGGAGAGAGAGAGGGAAAGAGGGAATAGAGTCAGGGAAAGAGGGAGAGAGGAGGGAAAGGGGAAAAGGGGGAGAGAGTGAGGGAAAGAGGGAGAGAGAGAGAGGGAGAGCGTCAGGGAGAGAGGGAGAGAGGGAGGGAAAGAGGGAGAGAGTTAGGGAAAGATGGAAAGTGGAGAGAGGGAGAGAGGGAGGGAAAGAGGGAGAGAGTTAGGGAAAGATGGAAAGTGTGAGAGAGAGAGGGAAGAGGGAGAGAGAGGGAAAGATGGAAAAGAGAGGGGAAAGAGAGAGGGAGGGAAAGAGGGAGAGAGAGAGGGAAAGGGGGAATAGAGTCAGGGAAAGAGGGAGAGAGGAGGGAAAGAGGGAAAGAGGGATAGAGAGGGGGAAAGAGGGATAGAGTCAGGCAAAGAGGGAGAGAGGGAGGGACAGAGGGAGAGAGGGAAAGATGGAGGGACAGAGGGAGAGAGGGAAAAAGGGGGAGAGGGAGGGATAGAGGGAGAGAGAGAGGGAAAGAGGGAGAGAGGGAGTGTCACGCCCTGACCTTAGAGATCCTTATTTATTCTCTATGTTTGGTTTGATCAGGGTGTGACTCGGCTGGGAGAATCTATGTTTTCTATTTCTTTGTTGTTTTTGCCTAGTGTGGTTCCCAATCAGAGGCAGCTGTCTATCGTTGTCTCTGATTGGGGATCATATAATAGTTGTCATTTTCCGTTTGGGTTTTGTGGGGTGTTGTTTTCCGTTTAGTATGTGCCTGACGGAACTGTTCGCTTTCGTTTTTGTATTCGTTATTTTTGTTTGAGTGATTCTTGACAATAAAGATCATGAACACCTTCCACACTGCGCCTTGGTCTACCCTTAACGACGAACGTTACAGAACACCCCACCAAAAAAAGACCAATCAGCGTGGCCAGGAGGAGCAGGGATTCTGGGCCCGGGAGAAAAGGGAGTGGAGGACATCCTGGACATGGGAGGAGGTAATGGCAGCGCATGAGAGCCTGCCATGGAAACAGGCGGAAGCAGCGAGGGAGGAACGGCGACGAGACCAGGAGTCACGGCAACGACTGGTCGATATTGGGGGGGGCACACGGGGTGATTGGCGGAGTCAGGGTTTAGACCTGAACCAACTCCCCGTGCTTACCTTGGGGAGCGTGTGACCGGTCAGGCACCGTGTTATGCGAGGATGCGCACGGTGTCTCCAGTGCGCAGTCACAGCCCGGTGCGCTCTGTTCCAGCTCCCCGCAGTTGCCGTGCTAAAGTTCAGCCAGGATGGATTGTGCCGGCTCAGCACTCCTGGTCTCCGGTGCTTCTCTTCGGCCCAGGATATCCTGTGCCAGCTCTATGCACGGTGTCCCCAGTTCGCCAGCACAACCCAGTGCGGCGTGTTCCAGCTCCCAGCACTTACCGTGCTACAGGGGGTATTCAGCCAGGACGCTTTGTGCCAGCTCTACACTCCAGACCTCCAGTGCGCCTCCACGGTCCAGTATATCCTGTGCCAGCTCTACACTCCAGACCTCCAGTGCGCCTCCACGGTCCAGTATATCCTGCGCCGGCTCTACGCATTATGCCTCCAGTGCACCTTCATAGCCCAGTGCGTCCTGTGCCAGCTCTCCACACTCACCGAGCAAAAGTGGGTATCCAGCCAGGACGTGTTGTGGCAGCTTCCAGTACGTCTCCTCAGTCCGGTGAGACCTGTTCATGCTCCACGTACGAAGCCTCCAGTGATGATCCATGGCCCGAAGCCTCCAGTGATGATCCATGGCACGAAGCCTCCAGTGATGATCCATGGCACGAAGCCTTCAGGGATGATCCAGGGCATGAAGCCTCCAGTGATGATCCATGGCCCGGAGCCTCCAGTGATGATTCATGGCCCGGAGCCTCCAGTGATGATTCATGGCCCGGAGCCTCCAGTGATGAGCCTCCAGTGATGATTCATGGCCCGGAGCCTCCAGTGATGATTCATGGCCCGGAGCCTCCAGTGATGATTCATGGCCCGGAGCCTCCAGTGATGATTCATGGCCCGGAGCCTCCAGTGATGATTCATGGCCCGGAGCCTCCAGTGATGATTCATGGCCCGGAGCCTCCAGTGATGATTCATGGCCCGGAGCCTCCAGTGATGATCCATGGCCCGGAGCCTCCAGTGATGATTCATGGCCCGGAGCCTTTTTTATTTCACCTTTATTTAACCAGGTAGGCTAGTTGAGAACAAGTTCTTATTTACAACTGCGACCTGGCCAAGATAAAGCATAACAGTGTGAACAGACAACACAGAGTTACACATGGAGTAAACAATTAACAAGTCAATAACACAGTAGAAAAAAGGGGAGTCTATATACATTGTGTGCAAAAGGCATGAGGAGGTAGGCGAATAATTACAATTTTGCAGATTAACACTGGAGTGATAAATGATCAGATGGTCATGTACAGGTAGAGATATTGGTGTGCAAAAGAGCAGAAAAGTAAATAAATAAAAACAGTATGGGGATGAGGTAGGTAAAAATGGGTGGGCTATTTACCGATAGACTATGTACAGCTGCAGCGATCGGTTAGCTGCTCAGATAGCAGATTCTTGAAGTTGGAGAGGGAGATAAAAGTCTCCAACTTCAGCGATTTTTGCAATTCGTTCCAGTCACAGGCAGCAGAGAACTGGAACGAAAGGCGGCCAAATGAGGTGTTGGCTTTAGGGATGATCAGTGATATACACCTGCTGGAGCGCATGCTACGGATGGGTGTTGCCATTATCCAGCCTCCAGTGATGGGCCACCAGCGACGGTCCCCAGTCCGGAGCCTCCAGCGACGGTCTCCAGTCCGGAGCCTGCAGCGACTCCAGCAACGGTCCTCAGTCCGGAGCCTGCAGCGACGGTCCCCAGTCCGGAGCCTGCAGCGACGGTCCCCAGTCCGGAGCCTGCAGCGATGTTCCCCAGTCCGGAGCCTGCAGCGACAGTCCCCAGTCTGGAGCCTGCAGCGACGGTCCCCAGTCTGGAGCCTGCAGTGACGGTCCCCAGTCTGGAGCCTGCAGCGACGGTCCCCAGTCTGGAGCCTGCAGCGACGGTCCCCTAGCTGGAGCCTGCAGCGACGGTCCCCTAGCTGGAGCCTGCAGCGATGGTTCCCAGTCTGGAGCCTGCAGCGACGGTCCCCTAGCTGGAGCCTACAGCGACGGTCCCCTGGCTGGAGCCTGCAGCGACGGTCCCCTGGCTGGAGCCTGCAGCGGCGGTCCCCTAGCTGGAGCCTGCAGCGACGGTCCCCAGTCTGGAGCCTGCAGCGACGGTCCCCTGGCTGGAGCCTGCAGCGACGGTCCCCTAGCTGGAGACTCCTCATTATTCTCTATGTTTGGTTAGGTCAGGGTGTGACTCGGGTGGGAAAGTCTATGGTTTCTATTTCTTTGTTCTTGGCCGTATGTGGTTCCCAATCAGAGGCAGCTGTCTATAGTTGTCTCTGATTGCGGATCATATATAAGTTGTCATTTTCCTTTTGGGTTTTGTGGGATCTTGTTTTCTGTTTAGTGTCTGTGCCTGACAGAACTGTTCGTTTTCGCTTTGTTATTTTGTTTAAGTGTTTTTTGGAATAAAAGGAATCTTGAACACTTACCACGCTGCGCTTTGGTCCACTCTTCCTACCACCAACGAGAGCCGTAACAGGGAGGAAGTCAACATTCAGACAGATGATTTGGACCCCCTCCAAGTCTGCACTGTCCTCACTGTTTACACAGAGGAATATTTGGGTTTTACACATCACCGCTCATGACTTTCTATGTGCAAAGTCACTGGCTCTGACTGAAATTGAACATCACTTGTTTGTGAGAGAGTCAAAGGTCCAGTGTCTGATCTGTTGGTGGGAGTGCATGGGTGTGTATAAACAATACAGTCTACTGCACACACGCAGATATGCAAACTCAAGAACACACACACACACACACACACACACACACACTTTTTGTGAAGAGCAGAGTGGGAGAATCCCATTATTCACTAAGCTGACACATATTCACATCTCCTCCTCCCCTTTCTCCCTCTCTCTGCAGAAACCAGGCCAGGGGATGACATATTCACTATGTGCTCCCATATCTTTCAACACCATAACTACCACCCTGGACCCCAACAATACCAAATCAAATACCAAGACCCAAATACCAAATCAAATACCAAGACCCAGAACCACCACAGCGGATCTCATCCAACCTTCCCCACACCCCCCAACAAAACCAGTACTACAAATCTAGAGCTGGACCCACCTACCCCCACATCCCCCAATAATACCAGAACTACGAGTCTGGACATGGGCCATCACGTTCTGACCTTTATTTTCCTTTGTTTTGTCATTATTTAGTATGGTCAGGGCGTGAGTTGGGGTGGGCAGTCTATGTTTGTTTTTCTATGTTTTGGGTATTTCTATGTTTCGGCCCAGTATGGTTCTCAATCAGAGGCAGGTGTCATTAGTTGTCTCTGATTGAGAATCATACTTAGGTAGCCTGGGTTTCACTGTGTGTTTGTGGGTGAGTGTTCCTGTCTCTGTGTTTGCACCAGATAGGGCTGTTTTGGGATTTCACATTTCTTGTTTTTGTATTTAGTTGTTCATGTGTAGTATTTCTTATTAAAAGAACCATGGACACTTACCACGCCGCATATTGGTCCACTGATCCTTTTCGCCTCTCCTCTTCGGAAGAAGAGGAGGAAGACCATGACAGAATCACCCACCTACCAAGGACCAAGCACGTGGTAAAAGACAACGACGACAGCAGCAGCAGCAACAGAGGCCAGCATCACAGGACTCCTGGACATGGGAGGAGATACTGAACGGAGAGGGACCCTGGGCACAGGCTGGGGAATATCGCCGCCCCAAATCCCTTACACTCCACCACATCCCAACAAAACCAGGGCCCAGGACATGAGCCAGACTCCTCCAGACTAGCCTACATCACCAGATTACAGTCTAATATGTGATTAACAACAAGTGACTAGGGTTTTTTATTGAGCCCTTCATAATCACACTTTAGAAGATATAAATCAAATGCACTGTGCAATGACCATAATGACATGTCCAAACTGGTTTATAAAGTACATTGTTTTATTCATTAATTAATGTGTTCAGTCATTCAGTCATTCATTCATTCATTCAGACAGTCATTCATTCTAGCAGAATCACCACAGTCAAACAGGCTCCCCAGAGTTCTTCAGATAACTGGAACTAAAAAGGTCCGCTCAAAACCAGGCTTTAATTTTCTGTAATGGTATTATAATAGCATTATCCCCCTGAGCTGCTCAAATGATATGTTGCTGTTAGAGATCAGAGATAATGCCAATGTGGATTTAATACCCAATACCAGATGAGGCCACTATAGAACACTACAAAGCATCTATAGAAACTGAAAACTAAACATAGATTGATAGATGGACAAATGTTGCTGGGTCCCCATAAGGATTGGTTAAGTGGGGATTCTGTGTGTAAAGATCACTTACAGACTGTAAATGTACTGGGACATCCATGTGACATGACAAGTTAGCATTGGGCACACCACAGGGCTATATGGTCAGCTAGTTATTTTAAGAGGTCATGATTGCAGTCAGTTTTTCCTCTATATAGGCTTACTGTCATGCCTGCTCCCGCTCCCCCTCCCTGGCGCTTGAGGGCGCCAGGCTGCCCGTCTTTACACACACCTGTCACCATCATTACGCGCAGCAGCGATCATTGGACTCACCTGGACTCCTTCACGTGGTTGATTATCTCCCCTTATATCTGTTGGTTCCTCTGTGGTGTTCCCTGTGTCCGCATTAATTGTTATGTGTTCCTGTCCAGACACTGTTCCTGTTCTGTTTCATGTCCGTCCGTTATTAAACCCTCACTCCCTGTATCTACTTCTCATCTCCTGCGTCGATCCTTTCACTTACATTATGTGCATGATTAAATAGGCATAAGCTCCATTTACTATTAAAAAAAAAGAAGAATCATAGTATGGGAAGAAAACCCTGCTGGGATTTGCATAGATTTGCATTTGAAATAGCCTTATGTTCATTTGCATATCATTACGTTATGATTCACCCATTATTCAGAATCTGTGTTGTATAGATTTCCAGAACACAACAATCCATTACTCCCTGCAGTCAAACCAAGCCATTAGGAGATGTGTGTTTTTATGTAATTTGTATTAGTACAGCTGCCACCGCAGCAGCTTTCCCCACAAACGTATCCTGGTCCTATCTGTCGACTTTGACTGTAACTGTAGATAATTCAAGCACAAAAGGGCCTCCTGAAAACACTCTCTCAGCTTGTGGTTAATGTAATTCACAATCGGGCTGTATTGTATTGTTGGAGTAGTGTAGACTCTGGGCCTAGTGGTAGATTTTGGAGGTGAAGTGTGGCTCCAAACATGGGCAGAAATTTCCCATCAACCCTCGATAGCGAGAGAGAGAGAGAGAGAGAGAGAGAGAGAGGGCAAAAGGTAGGGAGAGAAAGGTAGAGAGAGAGAGAGATAGAAAGAGGGAGGGAGAGAGACATAGTGACAGAGGGAGTGAGAGGGAGAGGGAGAGGGAGAGGGAGAGAGAGTGGAAGGTAGGGAGTGAGAGAGAGAGAGAGAGAGAGAGAGAAAGAGGGAGGGAGGGAGAGAGACATAGTGACAGAGGGAGTGAGAGGGAGAGGGAGAGAGAGAGAGAGAGAGAGAGAGAGAGAGAGAGAGAGAGAGAGAGAGAGAGAGAGAGAGAGAGAGAGAGAGTGAGTGAGAGTGAAAGGTAGGGAGAGAGAGAGAGAGAGAGAGAGAGAGAGAGAGAGAGAGAAAGAGGGAGGGAGAGAGACATAGTGACAGAGGGAGTGAGAGGGAGAGGGAGAGAGAGTGGAAGGTAGGGAGAGAGACAGAGAGAGAGAGAGAGAGAGAGAGAGAGAGGGAGGGAGGGAGGGAGAGGGAGAGAGAGGGAGACAGAGAGGGTTGGGGGGGCGATAAAGAGGAAGGCAGAGAGTGATGTCCGTCTATGCTATTCTCATGTCTGTCTTACAGTATATATGAAATATTTAGTGACACATTTATAGGCTTTTGGACACATGTTGAATAAATCATATGTGATAATGGTGGATAGAGTAATGCAGATTACTGAGGATAAGAGGGGGAGTCACTCTGCTCCTCCAGGCATAGCAAGAACTTTATATCATTGTTCACTGCACAGACTGCTGGACTCATCCTCGTTTTAGGTAACCCTAATGTAGTTAAAGTAGGGACAATGGAAGTATCAAATGAAAAACATCACATTATGAAAAGGGTAGGCTGGAGATGCAGTGAGATCACATCATGAAAAGGATAGGCTGGAGATGCAGTGAGATCACATCATGAAAAAGGTAGGCTGGAGATGCAGTGAGATCACATCATGAAAATGATAGGCTGGAGATGCAGTGAGATCACATCATGAAAAAGATAGGCTGGAGATGCAGTGAGATCACATCATGAAAAAGATAGGCTGGAGATGCAGTGAGATCACATCATGAAAAAGATAGGCTGGAGATGCAGTGAGATCACATCATGAAAAGATAGGCTGGAGATGCAGTGAGATCACATCATGAAAAAGATAGGCTGGAGATGCAGTGAGATCACATCATGAAAAAGATAGGCTGGAGATGCAGTGAGATCACATCATGAAAAAGGTATTCTGGAGATGCAGTGAGATCACATCATGAAAAAGGTATTCTGGAGATGCAGTGAGATCACATCATGAAAAAGGTATTCTGGAGATGCAGTGAGATCACATCATGAAAAAGGTAGGCTGGAGATGCAGTGAGATCACATCATGAAAAAGGTATTCTGGAGATGCAGTGAGATCACATCATGAAAAAGGTATTCTGGAGATGCAGTGAGATCACATCATGAAAAAGGTATTCTGGAGATGCAGTGAGATCACATCATGAAAAAGGTTTTCTGGAGATGCAGTGAGATCACATCATGAAAAAGGTATTCTGGAGATGCAGTGAGATCATATACATGGAAACTACATCAACAACACATTAATAGTGTAATTGAATGGGAAGAAATCCCTACTGTTTTTTGCACATATTTGCATTTGGAAATAGCCTCATGTTAATGTGCATGTCATTACGTTGTTATGATTCACCCATTATTCAGAATCTGTGTTGTATAGGTTTCCAGAACACAACAATCCGTTACTCCCTGCAGTCAAACCAAGCCATTATGAGATGTGTGTTTTATGTAATTTGTATTAGTACAGCTGCCACCGCAGCAGCTTTCCCCACAAACGTATCCTGGTCCTATCTGTCGACTTTGACTGTAACTGTAGATAATTCAAGCACAAAGGGCCTCCTGAAAACACACTCTCAGCCAGTTGTAAATGTAATTTGCGATGGGGCTGCAGAAAGGCTTTGATTTTCCCTGAAATTAGATTGCTCCGAAAGGCACAGCCAAAAGAGTGTCTTTTGGCCAGACTGTGGTTGGCAAGCCTTTTGGGGATGTATTTTGGTACATTGTCAACATGAGGTGAATGAAAAAGATCTAACTTTAAACTGTGTGTAGGCCCATGTCCTGAATGGCTTGGTTATTTGGAATAAATTCTCAGTCTGCTGTTGTATAGCTGGAGTAGAGTAGACTCTGGGCCTAGTGGTAAATGTTGGAGGTGAAGTGTTGATATTCCCCATTTGCCCCCTACTGTGGGCACATATCCCTTCTGTAGAAGGAGAGAGAGTAGAGAAGAGAGAGAGTGGAGAAGAGAGTAGAGAAGAGAGAGAGAGAGAGAGAGAGTAAGAGAGAGAGAAAGGGGATAGGGAAAGGCGATACCTAGTCAGTTGTACAACTGAAAGCATTGAACCGAAATGTGTCTTCTGCATTTAACCCAACCCCTCTGAATCAGAGAGAGAGAGGGTGGGGGAGGAGGGGGAGGGGGTGAGAGAGTGAGACAGAGAAAGAGGGGAGGTATTTATTTGTGCCTTTTCCTCTGGAAGTCTTTCAGATCTCCCTGGGTTTCACCTCAGAAGGGGTTCCCAGCTGTGTGGTTGAACCATTTGAACACGGTCAGTGTATGTGGAAGCACAGGAGGGAGGGGAGGATGGAGGAGAGAAGGGAGGGGTCACATGCAACAGTGCCACGGTGAGTGTATGTGGAAGCACAGGAGGGAGGGGAGGATGGAGGAGAGAAGGGAGGGGTCACATGCAACAGTGCCACGGTGAGTGTATGTGGAAGCACAGGAGGGAGGGGAGGATGGAGGAGAGAAGGGAGGGGTCACATGCAACAGTGCCACAGTGAGTGTATGTGGAAGCACAGGAGGGAGGGGAGGATGGAGGAGAGAAGGGAGGGGTCACATGCAACAGTGCCACGGTGAGTGTATGTGGAAGCACAGGAGGGAGGGGAGGATGGAGGAGAGAAGGGAGGGGTCACATGCAACAGTGCCACGGTGAGTGTATGTGGAAGCACAGGAGGGAGGGGAGGATGGAGGAGAGAAGGGAGGGGTCACATGCAACAGTGCCACGGTGAGTGTATGTGGAAGCACAGGAGGGTGGGGAGGATGGAGGAGAGAAGGGAGGGGTCACATGCAACAGTGCCACGGTGAGTGTATGTAGAAGCACAGGAGGGAGGGGAGGATGGAGGAGAGAAGGGAGGGGTCACATGCAACAGTGCCACGGTGAGTGTATGTGGAAGCACAGGAGGGAGGGGAGGATGGAGGAGAGAAGGGAGGGGTCACATGCAACAGTGCCACGGTGAGTGTTGTCTCTCATAACAGACATCAAAGGCAGGGACAGAACAGAAGCTGAATATTGACTACTTCCTCCCTGCTGAAATCTTTCCATTCAGGCTTCTGTAACTCTATGCTACTGAAAAAAGGCAGTGCACAATAGCTTGCTGCTTATATTGGCTAGCAAAGTTGTGTTACTAAAATGACAAACATAAAATGTATACTTTACACCTTACACTATCACAGGCTGTTGAGTGGTTTGCAGCGTTTTTTGTATGGTTGTTTACATGTTGCATTGATTTTGTCAAAGCCGTTTGAGAATGCTAGGACAGGGACTCATGTCCCTGAAAACATGATTTGGCAACACAGGGTTATTCATGTCTGGGACTCCCGAGTGGCGCAGCGGTCTAAGGCACTGCATCTTAGTGCTTTTGGCGTCACTACAGACTTCCTGGTTTGAAACTAGGCTGTATCACAACCGGCCGTGATTGGGAGTCCCATAGGGCGGCGCACAATTTGCCCAGGGTCATCTGGGTTTGGCCGGTGTAGGCCGTCATTGTAAATAAGAATTTGTTCTCAACTTACTTGCCCGGTTAAATTTTAAGAAATATTTAAAAAAATGTCTCAGCCATAGGTTACCACCATGCACCTATTGGACATCATCTTGCCCCTGTGCCTACCTTCACCTCCCTTCACCGTGAGACACGTGACCCTGGACAACACCCTGTTATTCTCTACAAACGTCAAAGCAGTGATTCCGGCAGGTTCATGCTCTACAACATCCGTAGACTACGACCCAACCTCACACAGGAAGTGGCACAGGTCCTAATCCAGGCATTTGTCATCTCCCGTCTAGACTACTGTAACTCTCTGTTGGCTGGGCTCCCTCCTTGTGCCATCAAATCCCTGTATCCAGAATGCTGCAGCCCGCCTGGTGTTCAACTTTTCCAAGTTCTCCCATGTCACCCTGCTCCTCAGCACACTCCACTGGCTTCCAGTCGAAGCTCGCATCCATTACAAGACCATGGTGCTTAATTATGGAACAGCAAGAGGACCTGCCCCTCCCTACTTCAGGCCCTACACCCAACCTGAGTACTCCATTTTTCCACCTCTAATTTCTTTGCCCTTCCACCCCTACAGGAGGGCAACTCCCACTTAACACAGTCCAAGCTCTTCTCTGTCCTGGTACCCCAATGGTGGAACCAGCTTTCCCCTGAAGCTAGAACAGCTTTTTTCCCTGCACATTTTCAGAAAATATCTGAAACCCTACCTCTTCAAAGGGTGTCTTAAATAACCCCAAAGCACCTCTCAGCACCCTGTCCTCACCCCCACAAAAACATGTTGTGAACTAACACTGGCACTTGACTCTTTTCCCTCTTACTAGCTCTGACTTTGCTACTTTATTGAAGAAAACTTACTATTACTGTGATATGTAGTTGTCCCACCTAGTTATCTTAAGATGACTGCACTAACTGTAAGTCGCTCTGGATATGAGCATTGGCTAAATGACAAAAATTAAAAATGTAAATGATGACAGAACCTCTTGTCAATAGCTATCATACAGGGGAATGTCAAACCAGTGGTAATTGTGCATTCATTAGGGACATGGGGTACATGTGTTTAATATGAATATAATAAGCATCTGGATGTCAACAAAGCACTCTAGAAATATTGTCAATTCGATATAAATAGCCTAAACTACCTGTAATTTACTGGATGGATGTAAGTTACTCGAACGGCAGATGTGTGTTATTGGACCAGAATGAATCTATTCAAAGCTTCCCACTCACACCCTCTTAAAACAGCGAACCTCCTATGCATAATTTTAAAAAGCCCACCCACTTGGAGGCGCGCGGGGAGAGCCATGGGATGCCTCGAGAAATGGAATCTCCCATTTGAGCTACAAGTATTGGCTAGTCTATTTTGCGACCACTGATCCGGATATTAGACAATAGTCTGCGCAAAATCTGGTTGGATACATATAGCCTACATCTGAGTCACTTTCCGTCGCTAGGCTACTCATAACCTAACGTAGCAGGCGTAAAGGCTTCTCGGAACAGCTCGAACAAGGGAGCGACTAAATGTGCCATTTGGCAAGTGTAGGCCATAGCACGTGCAGCTTAACTAGTGCATTTGGAACTCAGTTAGGGAGTGTATGTTTTTTTATTACGCATGTGAGCACTTGATGTTGGTGTGTTAACACTCACTGTATCTTCAATTCAGATTCAACTATAGTTGCATCACATTGGCTACTTTAGACAAGACACCATTACCTTCGTAAGGAAATAATCATCGTTTGAAATGCCATGCGTAATTGCATCCAAGCATCTAAACAGTTGTTATTTACGCGACATAACATGATTTTACTAAACATATAGGCGAATTCCAATATATTAAAAAGCAGCAAGAACTTAATCATGTCTTGAATAGATATTGCTTTGTAAATAATATTTCGATACATCTACAAAACACAGTTGATCAAGAAAGGCACACTCTCGACATAAACAAAATCCCTCCGTGCACCTCTCTCTTCTCTCTCTTGCGTTCTCTAGCATACGTCTCACCCCAGCTCTCGTTGCTGTGGCTTATTCACTTCGGTGTGTCACCCACGAATTGCTACGACTCCATCTCCAGAAGGGGGGGGGCTGCTGGGTATATGCGTTTGTGACGAATCCCAGGGCTTCAAAGACGGAAACCAAGTCCAGCACCCGGACAGCTCACACACCCGCAAGGACACTCCAAAACTGGGATGAACGATGGGTGCTGCCTTTAACGCGCGCACTGGAATCAAGACAAAACACCAGGAGCTATCCTGATTTTACGCTTTGTTAGACCTTCACTTCACCTGGCGCCTGTGTCGATCGAAGCCAGCGAAATTTGAGAATAACTTGATGACAAGGCTTCTACAATAAATTGGGATTTAAAAATATAGATTTTGAGAGCAACTCTTCAGAAACAGGGGGACCTTTGCATTTGGATCGACATACTGTTAAAAGCTACATGGACTGGATTTGTATTCATTTTACTCAATGGAACTTTGGAATAACGCAGTTTTAAATTGCAAGTCTTCTCAGACTTGTTAATTCCATCAACATATCTACATTCGGCTATACATCGGCTACGCATTCTTTAAATAAGTACAACGAACTAATTTTAATCAAGCTTGTGGAATTGTTGATTGTCCCTCGAAAGCGTTTGAACTTGGAACACGGAAGATACGCTTCAATGGAACTGTTAACTTTTTCAAGGTAAATATTAGTTTCATTTAATATATAGACACCTCAAAGTAACGCGTTATTGTTACTTTCATGTGCTATGTCAATAACATAGTGTTATATTAATCCAACATTGGGATCTATGCTTCTCGCATCTTCCCTTGAGGCAATGGAGTTTTTAAGAATTTAACATTTGTGTTTGATAACATATTTAGTGAATTCATTTTGCAGCACCATGGTTTTAAGATAATTGTCGTTGATGACAGACTAGCAGCAAAGCCGAGGCGCTAGTCGGCAGTTTCAGGCAGGCAAGGGAGAGAGAAAATATCCGTCACTCATCACATCAACTTCTTCTAAAACCCACTGGGCATTGCTCTTCTTTCCGTTCTGGTCCCGCTCAATTCGATTACTATAAGCTGTACAGCTTAGGAAATGGAGAATAGGGCCAGATGAATTTGCTCCGAGTAGCTTTTAGTGGTCCGGGTGTGGATTTAGTCAGTATCAACATGTCAAACAGACGCGCTCAGGGAATCACAGCGCGCCCAACTCCTAGCGCCCTCGCGGCGGTGGCGGGCTCTAGTAGGCTAGTCGCTGTCCAAGGTACCTATCCACTATCTCTGACAAACTGGATAGCAAAGTCACCACAACGAATATCTACTGTGATTTCATGGGTTTAAACAAACCCTGGTATTTGTTTTTGATGAAATCAAAGGGACCTTCCGGGATACAAATATGGAAGATGTTTTTATATGTTTTTGGAGATGCCTTTGTTGTGCATATTGATTGTTTCTCTAGATTTCTGTTATTATCTGACTTGTTTGTCCAGGCAAGGAATACCTCAATGGCTATTTTTTTCCCCTTCTACCCGCGTTCTCTAGTCTCTGCGTTTGGAAGCAGCTGCACATCGATAGACATGTAGCTCTCCATGTCGTGAAAAATGCATTATTTCAGAACTCTACTCCACTTTTAAACTCCACATTTTCTTTGTTTACTCACATGTTCAATAGTCCTTACTTAGTAGCACATTATTTATTATAACATTATAGGCTATCCTATCCCTATATGCAGAATAAAATAACTTGCTGATGTTTTAAGTTATTCAGCCTGTGTTGATTTATGTGGCCATAACTTATAGCGACGTGGCTTGCAGTGAAAATGTGATACATTGTGATTCTACATCTTGGTAACGCAGTCATGCTATCTCTGCTTTGTGGATCAGTAGTCACTGAACACTTTGGGGCAAGCGTGTGATGTGCAACTGAAGCATCTGTATCAATATAGTGTTTCCCCTAGTCTTAAATAGCTTGTATGGTTGGCATAAATAATACAACAATATCCTCCTCTATAGGGAAATAGGATGGTTCTAATATGTTCACCTATCCGCTTCTGGTGAAACTGTCCCCCATGTCCACCCCTTGACTCAAGTGAACCCTAAATGTTTCCGGACCAAGTCTCCCTCCCTGTGTGTAGGGCTAAATGTTTCCGGACCAAGTCTCCCTCCCTGTGTGTAGGTCTAAATGTCTCCGGACCAAGTCTCCCTCCCTGTGTGTAGGGCTAAAACCAAGTCTCCCTCCCTGTGTGTAGGGCTAAATGTCTCCGGACCAAGTCTCCCTCCCTGTGTGTAGGGCTAAATGTCTCCGGACCAAGTCTCCCTCCCTGTGTGTAGGGCTAAATGTCTCCGGACCAAGTCTCCCTCCCTGTGTGTAGGGCTAAATGAAGTGTTCAACAGCAGAGTGATCGAAAAGACAGAGACGGGGAGAAGACTATTTGCAGGAGCCGAGAGAACTATTCGGTTCAGTTCGCCCGGTGCTTTGCTGAATGGAGGTATCTTTAAGAACAGAGCGAATGTGTGTGTGTGTGTGTGTGTGTGTGTGTGTGTGTGTGTGTGTGTGTGTGTGTGTGTGTGTGTGTGTGCGTGCGTGCGTGCGTGTACGTGTGCGTGCGTGCGTGCGTGCGTGCGTGCGTGCGTGCGTGCGTGTGTGTGTGTGTGTGTGTATGTGTGTGTGCGTGTGTGTTTGTGTGACATGAAATAGATCATAGGTTAAAGTGATTGAGACTGAGAATTGGCGTTACATTTAGAGAGATGTCTGAAATATTTGCGCATGGCTTTGGGGGTTGAGGATAAGAGTTAAGCAGGAAGTTCCGTCTTCTTACGGTAGGGGGGAGTCTACAGACACTCAATTCACTCCGCGGGGGAGACGGGACTAACAGAGCGTTGCAGCGCCAGAAATGATTCCTGAGCACCGGGTGGGGTTCTCACGGGATCTCCTCGGTGAAACGGAGCGAGTTGTGTCGGTGTAAAGACCTGTGTAGCCTACCCCTGTTCCTCCCGTGTTTTAAATAGCAGTAAAGGTGTGAGATACTTCAACAGGTGAAGATCCAAGATGCATGAAAGGCCCTGTTGAACAAAGCATTAATATTTCATACACGTTCCTATTATTTTTCAGTTGAAACAATATGGAGTAAATCTGTGGGCTAGTAGTCTAGTAATGACACATCTTGATGCCTGTCCTTGCCTCACCATTCTTCTCTACATTATATTAGGACTACCACACCACTTTCAAGGAATTCCGGTAAATCAGGTAGTGTCTGGTCAAAGGCCTGTAAGAGTAGGACTGGCCACACACACCCTGCAGCCACTGATATTAGCATACTATGAGTCTTTTAGAAGACACAGTGATTATAAATAGGCCTAGCCTCCACAGGAGCCTCCTGACTGTCAGGCAGGCATTTTTTTTACCTTCATTTAACTAGGCAGGTCAGTTAAGAACAAATTCTTATTTTCAATGACAGCCTAGGAACAGTGCCTTGTTCAGGGGCAGAACGACAGATTTGTACCTCGTCAGCTCAGGGATTCGAACCGGCAACCTTTCAATTGCTAGTCCAACACTCTAACCACTAGGCTACCCTGCCGCCCCAATCTTTGAGTAACGGACAGACCGGGCTGAGCAAGCACAGGACACAGGCCCTTAGCCTTACATAAACCTGGTGTGTCTAAATCTCAGTGCCACCACACGTAACCTGAAATGGAAAACACACGGAGGGATACAGACAAGAGAGGGATGAAGAAACAGAGACGTAGGGATTGAAATAGAGGAGAGACGGGAGGGGATGAAAGAGAAAGATAAAAGGTGAATTAAAGGCAAGCGAGAGAGCGAGGGACAATAGAGAGTGTTTATGATAGAGACATTCTGCTCTCTTTGTCTGTCACACACACACACACACACACACACACACACACACACACACACACACACACACACACACACACACACACACACACACACACACACACACACACACACACACACCATGCTTTGGAGTAAGTACACAGCTATCAGT